>NC_056741.1:1872677118-1872942118 GCF_019279795.1 Protopterus annectens | reverse complement strand
CATTCATTTCTATGAGACTCATTGCTCCTACTACTACTGGGACTGTCTGGGTATCCTTTTTTCACATTGCCCCCTTTTCTGCCTGCAAATCCTGGTATCTTATGACTTTGCATCTGTCTGTACTTAAGACACTGCAATCCCTGAGCATAGCAGTTTCAATGATCAATGCTACATTTGTCTTCTTTTCATGGATTACTATGAATGTGTTTCTCACATCTGTTTTTTTGAACTGTTGCTAATGGGTGATTCCATGTGATATAAACTTCATCATTTTCTGCAATACTTTCTGGCTCATGTTTTCAATGCCTTTCAGTTACTTGAGTAGTGTAATGTTTGTACCCCCAATGCAACAGTCTTGCCGCAGTATTATGTCTTTCAGTATACAGGCTTTCTGCCATTAGTGTGTCACACTCAGCAGCAAGATGTGTGACTATTTCCAATTCTTTTTCACAAAATCTGCATTTGTCTGTTTCTCTGACATGTTCAATGGACTTTATACACCAGCATGTATGTAGTCTCCTATCCTGGGCTGCCTATATTAACATTTTATCTTTTGTTTTAAATTCACTTCTACTTAACCATTCCTGACTTAGATCCTGATCAACATGAGGTTGTTCCAAAAGATTTCTGAACTTGCAGCTATGTTCATGCATTTTCCACATTTCTTGCCTTCTCGTCTGATTCTTCACCTTATATTGTTTATTTTGTTTCTTGGCACATTCATTTGCTGCCTGATTTTTATCTACTTCTGGTTTGATTTCCATTCCTGCTTGACACCAATATGCTTCTGCTAATCTAAGCATGGAAGTAATCCTAAACTTCATGTGTTAAAACTTTCACTATGTTTTGATCTTGTGAAGTCAACAGATTTGTATGCAGTCCTACAATTGCAGATCTATACATGCACTTAATTTTGAAGATGCCTATACATCCTTTGGAATGGGGAATATTTAATCTTGGTGTACAATGATTTTTATAAATCATTTGATAAGTATGAAGAATTTTTCTTGTTTTCCTGTCCAACTGATCCAGTACCTTTTGGGGTCAGTCAGTCACCCCAAAACTGTGAGTTAGAACAGGAAGGGCAAATTGGTTTATAGCCTGGACTTTGTTCCTAGATGTCAGGACTGTTTTAAGTATTAATTTTAGTCTTCTGAAATATTACTTACTAAATTTTGTTCACATTAGTTCATGTTTTATTGTGAATACTTCATCAGTTCCCAAATATATATACACTCCCTCCTGCCCAAGTTCTTTTATATCATATTTCTGTCCCAGGCAGATATTTTCTTGGTGCTGCAGCTTTCCTGCTTTAAAGGGTGCTTTTGCACATTTATCAAGACCAAATCATTATCATCATCAACAACCCCCCCTTTTCCCATTTTCTACATGAGGTCGGCGTGTTGTGTTAACACTTCTTCGACACTCATAGCTAACTGTCACAGATCTTCTCTCACATAACACATCCACCTCTTTGCTGGACACCCTAATTTCCTCTTACCTTCTTCCTATTGGTCACAAATCTGCTTCACCAAATTGTCTTCTGTTTTTCTGCACATCTGCCTGAACCACCATAATCTGTTCTCTTTGATCCTTTCTGCAATTGGAGCTTCTTTGGCTTCTGCTCTTATGTCCTCATTTCCTCATCTGTCTCACTGTGTGCATCCTCCCACCCATCTCAGGCACTTTGTTTCCATCACCTCTAGTTTCCTCATCTGCTTTGCCTTTACTGCCCAGGTTTCTGTAACATACAGTCGTACTGGTCGCACCACTGTTTTGTACACCTTACTTTTCAGCTTCTGTCATACACTACACCTAACACTCTATGCCAGTTGGCTGCAGCCCCTCTGATTCAAGCTTTGACCTTTTCATTCAGAGTTTCCTTCTCCTCAACCACCCCTCCCAGATACTTGAAATTGTTCCACTATCTTCCCTTCTATCTATTTTTTCTGAATTCCCCCAGTTTGCTGCCATTACCACCATCTTACCTGTAATTAGTTTTATCCCATGTGCTTTCAGTTTTGCATTCCATTCCCCTAGCCTTTGCTAAAGTTTTTGCTCAGAGTCTGTGTGACTTGTCCAGTCAGGATAAAATAGACAAGCATTCACGGGTTCTGTTCAAGCAGCTTTATTATGTACACACGCATTAGAATTGAGGCTTAATAACTTTAACTTCAATAAACATATAAACAAACTAGCTATTACACTCATACATGCTCACTCTCTGGCTGCACTCTCAAAATGGCAATGAAGGTAGCACGTGCTTGCTATTTATATGCACTTGCTGTCTTTGAAATGCTTCTTAAAGGTACAACACACACACACACTATTCTACATCCTCCCTCTTTGAGAAATGAGTCATGCAATATTGACAACATTGATTGATGTGCAATTGATACAAATAATTCTTTGTCATGCAATTATACAAAACTAAATGCATATAGAAAATTATGTCCAGGTTGCTGTGTATTTCACGCTAGGTCTGGAAATACGACCAAATCATGTGACATAGAAATTAGAATTAGGTCTAGCAACTGGGACTGTCTCTGCTGAATGTTCAACTTTGGGGACATCAGGAATATCATCAGGAATGGAACTTGAAGTTAAGACACTTTCTGCAACAGGAACATCGTCTGGATTGCTGTGAAATCTAGAGTCTGTATCACAGGAACAATCCTGCAATATCAATTCTAGTACAGGAAGAAGATGTTTGCGATTTCTCCTGTACTCTACACCCTCAGATTCTACAAAGTAGGATATTGGCTTTCCACATATACCTATTACCTAACTAATCTAGTTGAAACCTTTTACTGTTTGTATCCTCACTGTCTCTCCTTCTTTCAATGGACAAAGAAATTTGCCCAATTTATCATAGCTGGACTTCTGGAAAGAATGTTTTCTAAATAGTTATGATCTAATTGTTCCCTTGTTCTTTACTTTAGGCCTCAACAAATTGGAACTGATAGGCAATGTTGTTCTGATTTGCCTAGATAGAAGTCTCTGAGCAGGCAAGTCAAGTATATTGTCATGGGGTATGTTTCTGAGATTAAGTAAATTCAAAAAGACATCGGTATTATCATATTTTGACTTCTCTAATAATTGCTTTGCACTCTGTACTGCACGTTCAGCTAGTCCATTTGACTGGGGGTATTCTGGGCTACTAGTAACATGCACAAAGTCCCATTCTTTTGCAAATTTCTGAAACGACTGACTCATAAATTGGGTACCATTGTCAGAAATAACTTTGTGTGGACTACCATGGACTGAGAAATTATGTTTCAACTTAGTGATAACAGCAGTG
The DNA here is from genome assembly GCF_019279795.1 of Protopterus annectens. Lineage (NCBI taxonomy): Eukaryota > Metazoa > Chordata > Ceratodontiformes > Protopteridae > Protopterus > Protopterus annectens. The sequence continues at coordinate 1,872,938,817 of NC_056741.1, read as the reverse complement.
GACTTTAGATTAGGTAGTAAATCAATCCCAAACCAGTTTGAATAAGAGTCTACCAGCTCTAAGTAATGGCGATTGTTCCACTTGAATATATCAGTGGCTACTGTTGACCAAGGTAGTTCAGGAATGTGACTTAGCTGAAGTGGTTGTTTTTGCAAATGCGGTTAGTACTATTGAATACTAAACAAGAAGAAAGTACTTTATCAATGGCTTTTGCTAGAGAAGGCCAAAATACTTGTCCACGTGCCCTTCTTTTGGTAGATGTGGAACCTGGGTAACCTCAATGCAAAATCTGGATGTATTCGTGTTTTAAGGAAGCAGGAACAACAATTTTAGGACCTTTGAAAGTAATGCCATCTTCCATCAACATTTCATCTCTGTAAGGAAAATAAGTTTACACTTCAGATGGAATACTAAATTGCTTTGACAGCCATACAACATTAATGTAGAGGTTGAATTTTTGCAAAATTGGATCAGCCTTTGAATGATCTCTCAGCTCATCAAGTCTCGTGGTAGAACAATTATGCACTTCCATGACATCAAAATCAAAATTCTCTACATTAAGCTGTTCTGTTGTATTTGTGTGTGATCTGGATAAGGTATCAGCCAGATAAAGAAGTTTGGCTTTTGTATAGACCATTTTGAAGTAGTACTATTGCAATTTGAGCATCATTCTTTGTGATCTTGCTGAAGATTAATGCATAGGCTTCTTTAAAATAGTGAGTAGAAGTTGATGATCAGTCTCATTGTGAACAGCTCGACCATAAATATAATCATGAAATGTTGAAAATGCAAATACTATTGCCAAAAGTTCATTCTCAATTTGAGCATATTGCATTTCAGTTTGGGTAAGAGATCTAGATGTATAGGCTACTGGTCTGCCTTCTTGAAGAATAACTGCACCAAGATCAAATTTTGAAGCATCACAGGAAAGAGTTACTAGTTTATTGACATCATAGTATCTTAATGTAGGTGGGGTGGCAATTTTTTGCTTAAGGTCTTCAAACGGTCTCTGGTGCTGTTCCAACCAAAACCATGTAACATTTTAGTGCTTTAGCTCTCTCAAAGGTGCTGTCAACTCACTGAAATCTGGTAAAAACTTGCCTAAATAGTTGACCACACCAAGAAAACATTGTAGAGCTTGAACATTATCTGGTGTTGACATCTCTAGAATGGCTGCTTGCTTGGACAGGTCTGGTCGCAAGCTAGTGCTAGTAAATAAATGACCTACATATGTAACTTGTAGTAGTCTGAATCTGCATTTCAGAGGATTGAGCTTTATGTTCACTTCACGTGCTCTGTCTAGAACTTTCCTAAGGTTTCTGTCATGCTCTACTTCACCATTGCCTCCAACCAATAAATCATCCACTATTATGGCACAAGGATAACCTGAAAAAAATTGCTCCATTGCAAACTGAACGATTTCACTTGCAGAATTTATTCCAAATGCCATCTTGAGAAATATATATCTTCCAAATGAGGTACTGAAAGTAGTCAGTAATGAAGATTTGAGATCAAGCATCAATTGCCAAAATGAACTTTTTGCATCCAAGACAGAAAAAAAAAAACTGTGGCATTCCGTATTAGGGCTGCAACTTCCTCGATGGTATGCATGGGATGATACAGTCTCTTTAATGCTTTGTTCAAATCTCTTGGGTCAGTACATATCCTGATTTCATCTGAGCCTTTTTTGTGGGCTGCTACCATGGACGACACCCATTCAGTTGGTTCTGTAATTGGACAAATTACACCTTGCTGCACCATTTTATCCAGCTGAGCTTTGACTTTATTCTGCATAGCTATTGCAACTTTTCTTGCCAGTCTGACCACTGGACTGTCCTCTAGGTCTAACCTCATAGAATACACAAGTGGAAGTTTGCCTAACTTGTCACTGAAAACATCTGCATACTCTGAGAAAATAGCTTCAGTAAAATTGTAACTAGGATATGTGCTTATATGATGAACTTCTTTGGTAAAGGAAAGCAGATTCATTCTCAGACTGTCTCTGAGACTCAATAATGACTGCACAGGTCTTCGGACTACATGGTGTAGTAATCTGTAGCAGTTCCTAGCAAATAACATGAAAGGACTACTGAGCCTTTGGTTTGAATCTCTTCACCTCCATAAGCAACAAGTTTTGCACAAACGGCCACATTAAGTTGTTCACTAGTCCTCACTTTAGCAAAAGTATCGGCTGACATAACATTACACTTTGAACCAGTGTCTACTTTAAGCTTGTTGGATTTACCATTGATCTGGACAGTGCAAAACACTTCTTTATTTGCTAATAAATCTACTGCATTGATCTTTTCACCAATTACTGGCACACCATCTATGCAGAAAGTAGAACTGCAGCTCTCTATATGATCAACTTCATTTTTAGAGTGACCTTTCTTTATAACTTTGTGAGGTCCACTTGATTTGCAAAACTTTTGAAAATGGTTCTATTTTTTACACTTCTGGCATTGCTGATCAAATGCTAAGCACTTTTCTCTTTTAGACTCAAGATTGGCACCACAATTGCAACAGTTAACAATAAAGTTTGATTTGGGTTTTGCTGACTCACCCTTGTACTGCACTGAGCATGTCCTTTACTTAGAACTTGCTGGAAAACTATGAGCTTTACCTGGAGAGCCTGCAGAGGTGGCAGGTGACATGAGCTTAGGCCTGCTTCTGCTAGTCACTTATTGCATGCTGTCTATATTTGCTCTGGAGCCTGCTGAAATCATGCTGTTATCACTTGCAGGCATACTTGTGTGCCTTTCTGCAACTTCATGGATTTGACAAATCTCAATAGCTTTGTTCAGCATTAAATCACTGTCACGAAGCAAAATCTTTTTCACTGCAGCACTATTAATACCACACACAAGCCTGGCCTTTACTAACTCATCTTTTAAGTCACCAAACCTACACATTTTAGCTTTGTTTCTCAGGTCAGTAATATAATCTGCAAAAGTTCCTCTTTGCTTTTGATATCTTGTGTAAAACAAATTCCTCTCTAATGTAACATTTGTCTGAGGATAGCACATTTCCCTGAATTTGCATTCCAAACACTCAGGATCTTCCCTTGATTCAGCCTGTACAACAATATAAGGTTTTTGTCTTCTCCCTCATATACTGCTGGTGCATTCACAAATTAACTTTTTCTTTCAATGGCCTCTGATCCTGATCCAGCTAAATTTAGCAAAAGCAATGCCCTGGTGAGTGCATCTTTGTCAGAATAAGCTGCTTGCATAAAAATATCATACGATTGCTCAAATATTCTCCAGTTCTCTGTATTATTCTGATCAAATACAAGTGGCAATAGTTTTCAAAAATCCATCTGCAATATTAACACATACCAGTGAAGGCTCCTGCAAGTATGCACAAACACACAGTCATATACATATGACAGAAATTTATGCCAGTACTTGTTACTATGCCCAATAGCACAAGAAGCTTCTGAATAACTAAACTTTGCGAAATAAGTCTCTCGGTTGCAAGAATACTCTTGAAATTACTGTAACTCTTGAAATTACTGTACTGTAAGTAATCACCTCTTATCAGTGTAAGAAACATTTCAAAATAACTGCACTGTGCAAATAAACAGGGCAGAAGAAGCTCAGAATAAAAAACATTTTGAAGTAATTGCACTTTGAGAATAAACAGTACATAGCACACTGAAACTTTAAAATGGCTGTACTTTGCTAAATAACTCTTTACAGTGGAAGAAACACTCTGTAATGATGGCAGTCTGCGAATAGACAGACCCAGCACAAGAATCTTTTCAAAATGTCTGTATTTTGACTGTACTTTAAGAAATAGTTGCACTTTGCACACAAATAAACTTTTACACACTTTGAGATAAATTTGTGGATACCCATTGGTTCACTAGTTTTTGTTTAAAGAAAGACAGTGAAACACACTGCTTAACATGTAGGGGACATTTATTCCAAAGGGTTGGGAGGTGCTGCCAAATAAGCATGCATCTCCACTGTACAGTATTTATCTGTTGGTGAAAATGTAGGTCCCTGGTCAAGGTATTGTTGGATATATTTGACATAGGGGGAAACAGGAGGTCTAGGACAACTGGGTTTCTAGTGTTGCAGCAAGCAAGGCAGATCTCCCCTCAAAAGTCTTTAAGACACTGAATAAAGGGATAGAGCTTCCAGTATAGTTTCATCACTCAGACCTCTGATATTATTGGTTAGGAACCTTTAGGGTCTTGCCAACTTTTTGATATGATTAATGAGATACACCTCTAATGGGGACATTTTACTCAATAATTTCCTGATCCGTATTGAGCATGAGGTAATTATTACCTGTTTAGAACATGATGATATCCCTTTGGCAATTAGGTGGACAAAATAAAATGATTTCCTAACAACTATTATCACATGAGAGTCACATGAGAGAGCACTATCAGCCTGCTGTACAGGTTCATAGGTAGGTACTAGGCTATTGGCCCAAGGGCCTAAGTAAGCATAGCCAACAAGGTTCCCTGGCTTACGCCACCCAAGAAAGTTAATTTTCTGTGCCCCTGTCGAGCAGAGCCACAGAAGTGATCCCCGGGGTGTATTTCCTATTTCCCATCCACTCATCAAGATTTTTCTTGAAGAGTGCTAATGAGGAACTTTGCTTGACATAGATGGGTACCTTGTTCCAGAGTATAGGAAGCCTCTGGGACAGGAATCTATCCCCCCAGCATGTCCTGTTTATTGTGGTGACAAGGTTTAGGTCCCTAGAGTGTGCAGCTCAGAGGGATTGGGATTTCTTTAGGTGTAGCATGTCCAACAGCTCTGGGTTTAACATAGCTTTATATGTTAGGCAGAGATCTCCTTGGAGTAGGCAATATGCTACAGAGTAAAGTTGGAGTTTTTTGAGACAGTCAGTGTAGGGCATCTGGTTGAGGCCAGTAATCCTCTTTGTGAGGTACTTCTGTGGCCTTTCCAGCTGCTGCAGATGTCTTGTGAGGTACATTCCAAAAGGGGCATTGTACTCTTTAATGGGTCTAATGAGTGATGAGAGGGGAACAATGAACTCTTTTTTCCTGGATGAGAACCGTTTTGTGATGAGGTGTGGCACATAGAATGATTTCCTGACTACTGTGGCGATGTGATTATCAAAGGAGAGACTACTGTCCACCTGGATCCCAAGGTCTCTTATCACACATTCAGCATTAAGTAGACTGCTGTTTATGTGGTAGTTCATGGGTACAGAGTTTTTACCAAAGGGGATGACAATGCACTTTTTGGCACTGAGCTTGAGGCCATGTCTCTGACACCAGGCATCTGTCTCAGTGAGGCCCTTCTGTAGGATGTCCACATCATTTGTGAACTTGACTATGGCTCCTAGTTTGCAGTCATCTGTGAACTTCATTAGCCAAAGGCCTTCTGTGTTAGCTGTACTTCAGAGATGCAGATACCAAACAGGAGAGGTCCCAGGACTGAACCCTGTGGTACTCCACTTGTCACTGGTTTGAAGTCAGATTTGGAGTCTGCAACTTTTACAGTGTGGGTTATGTCAGTGAGCCAGTTGGCAACCCATCTTGTGATGTAGGGATTTATACCTAGTTTAGTGAGTTTAGCTATAATTCCAGAATGGGGGATGGTGTTGAAAGCTTTGGCAAGGTCAAGATAGGCTGTGTGAACCACCTTACCCTCGTCTACGGCTTTGGTGACTGCCTCAAAGAAGTTGATCAGGTTCAGAAGGCATGATCTGACTTTCACAAACCTGAAATGGGTGGGGTCCAGAGTTTGGAGGTTATCAATGTCTTTGTTTATGAGTTCCATGATGATACATTCCATGGCCTTGCAGACCAAGCTCGTCAGGCTAATGGAGTGATAGTTCCCAGGATCAGTAGTGGCTCCCCCTTTGTGGAATGGGATAACTGTTGCTGTGCGCCATTCACTGGCCACAAAGCCTGATGTGAGATGATGATTGAACATGGTGCTTAGGTGGGGACCCAGTTCATTCTTAAGTTCATGTAAAATGTAGCCTGGGATGTTGTCCAGTCCCATGGATGCTGTGTTTTTGGTTTTAGAGAGTGCAGCTTTTACCTGCATAGATGTGATTACAAGGACCCTGCATTCTTCCTGTATAGATATGGGCCCTTTATGGGGTGAGAGGGGGGTAAAGTTAGCACTGAACCTATCTGCCAGGATGTTGGCAATATCGTTTGGTTCTGTAATTTTCATGCCGTTGTGCTGTAACTCAGAGCAGATCTGGGTGTTGCCATTGAGATTCTTGACATAGTTATTGAATGCTTTGTGGTTGCCCTTAGAATCAGTGGCGATTTTGTTTTCATAGCTAGCTTTGGAAGATCTTATATGGGATCTCAGCTTCTTACTGAGGCTGACCAGGGAGCTCCTCCACTCATGGGATTTTACTCTCTTTTGCAACAGTTTCTTCCTTTTGTTGTAGAGTTGGTTTACAGCAGGGGACCACCAGATTGGCTTCCTTTTTTTGGAGGATAGTGTCTTGGTTCTGTTTGGAATAGCACGATCCATGCACTCGTGTAAGTGCTTATAGAGTGCATTTGTGTGGGATTCAGCAGTCATAACTGTATTGTCCATCTGCATGGGTGTCATGAAGTTCGCCACTTCTGTCTTAAGAAGTGTGAAGTTGGCTTTGGAGAAATTTTTTACCATTGTCTCCTTAATGGTGGGTGGGGGCGGGATGTGGATATCTAGGGTGATTAGCTTATGGTCGGATCGGGCCAATGAGGAGTTGATATCAGGTGTGGAACACTGGTCACTCATGTTGGTAATGACTAGGTATAGGATATTGTTGCCCCTGGTGGGGGTATGGATAAGTTGGTCAGGGGCATTGGAATTTATGAATTCCAGAAAACGTTGAGTAAAGGAGTTGGTACATGAGTAGTTTTCCCAATTAATGGTAGAGTAGTTGAAATTGCCCATTATTAGGGTGTTGGTTGAACCCTAATATTTTCCAAGAAAAGAGGAGTGGGAATCCTGGGGCATGGTGGAGGATCTGTAGAAAGCTACAATTTGGATTGCAGTTTTGCCCAGAGTTAGTTGCACTTGGATAACCTCTGATGCATTATGCTGCGCAACTATCCTGGAGGTGTGAATATCCTTAATGAATATGGACACACCTCCACCTTTAGTGTTCTTGTCCAGGTTAGATGGCCATATGTGGTATGTGTTATAGCCTGGTAATGCAGGGGTGTTCTCTAGAGCCTTGAACCAGGTCTCAGTCACTGCACAGATATCGATGTTCTCCATTTTAAGTAGTGCCTCGAGTGAGTGCATTTTGAGATTTAGACTTCTAGCATTGAGTAGCATTACCCTCAGTTTTTGCTTGCCTGTTCCTGTAACAGTGGTGTATTTGTCATTTGAACCTTGCCTAAAAAAGGCACTATAAGGACGGCAAAACCCTTAGCCAGTATCCAGAATCCCATGGATGACAGACGCAGGCCATCTCTGGCAAAGCATCATGGTCTGTTGACCATGTCATCCCAGGCAGACAGATACTGGATCCCCATAGAATGACACCAGAAGCTTAGCCAATTGTTGAAGTCAATGAGGGGAGGGGGTTGTCTAAAAAGTGATACTAAACTTTTAGCATTTAGTTTAAGCTCATTTTTAGTACACCAATGGTTTACTAGGGAGAATTCATGGAGAAGAATTTGGATGTCATTCTGTGACTTAACATCTTGCAGTTTGCATTCATTTTGAGCTAGCGGCACTGTCTCTCCAACTGGATATCAGGGAAGTATATATCAAAAAGGAAATGTTCCAGTAATGAGCCCTGAGGAACACCACTGGTCACTTTCATAACTACTGAAGAAGCATCTGCAACTCACACCATGGGGGCTGTGTCTTTCAGCCAGTTTGCTATCCATCTTACCGTATATGGATCAATTTTTAGAGCAATTAGCTTTAGCATGATACTGGTATGGGGAATGGTGTTATACCATATCACATGCACTTTGCAGTCACCATCTACAGCCTCTGTAATCCTTTTGGCGAAGTTCACTAGGTTAAATAGGCAGGGTCTACCCTTCAGATAGGCAAAGTGTTGGAGGTCAATTCAAACAAGGGTCTTGATATCACAGTTTATGAAGTTAGTTATAATACATCCCATGGTTTTGCAGATGAGGCTTGTAAAGATGATAGGAGTTTACCTATCCAGGTCAGTTGTAGGGCCACCCTTTTTGAGGGACATCACTACTGCAGACCACTACTTATCAAGGACAAAGTCAGTAGCTAAACTTAAATTAAACAGCTTGAGGAATGTATCTGCAAGGGCATGTTTAACACTGTTAGGCAACTAGGTATATGACATGTGGTAAATAAATAAAGACAGAGGCAAAATGATTATTGTACATCTCTGATAAAACCAGGCATCTTGCATGTTTATTTTCTTATCTAGCAGTTACAGTATTATAAAATGTTTTATGGAGAGTAGCAAACCTTGTTGATAAGATGTCTCATGTACTTGAATGGGGTAGTCCATGGCAGTACTGAAAATTTTGACTCTGGCCTTTGGTCAAATAAAACCAAGGGAAAAGGACTCCACTGGCCACCCTGCTGTCCACTGTTCCCCTCTGCATAACCCATTGTGCCCCCTACTCCGCCCCCCCCCCCCTTTTGGTCTTCTGACACCATCAGATTACATTTTTCTTGTTTTCCCATAGTTTGTTCTACTCTTCAGATTTTTTCCGGCAATTTTTCACTATATACTGAATGGCCAAGATTATACCAGAAGAAATAATCAAATGAAGCCAGCAGTCTCAGCCCCACCCCTCCCCAAAGCCATTTAATTTTAGAGGCTTTGAGTTGCATTTTAGAGCATTTTTTCCAACCTTATGAGCCAGAGATGGAATGAACAAAGATTGTGGGTAAAGAAAGAAATTAATTCTTGTTCTTTATTGTCTTTCTACATCCTTTCACAACTCCCTAATAGCCAAGACTGCAGCATACTAACTGTGGAGTTAATAGCAGAATTATGCTGATAGTCTGGAGGCAGCTTGGGCCTCAGATGTCATGGTAGTCTAGATGATTTGAGGCACTTTTTAGAGCTTTTTTCCCAGCCTTTTGTTACAGTTTTGACATGGACAAAAATCACTACTTCTTCTTTCGGCTTTTTCCCGGTTAGGGGTTGCCACAGCGGATCACTTGTCTGCTCATGATTGGCAGTGGAGTTTTACAGTGTTGAGGTGCCAGCCCAGCACCCAACCTTCCACAGAAGGCACACGCACACACACACACACACACACTCACACCTAGGGCCAATTTGGATTGTCCAATCCACCTACAGCATATCTTTAGGATGTGGGAGGAAACCAGAGCACATGGAGGAAACCCACGCACCCACAGGGAAGACATGCAGACTCCGCACAGAAGGCACCCCAGCCGAGAATCAAACCGGAGAACCTCTTGCTGTGAATGGTGGCAATGCTAACCGCTGCACCACCATGGCCGCCCGGACAAAAATCGCTGCTAACTAAAGGAATTCAGTCTTATTTTTTTCTTTCAAGGAAGAAATAAGTTGACAAAAAAATAGTTCCCAATAAAGTAAGGAAATACATGCTTGCAAAGATATATGAATCATATCTTAATACAGTGTCTATCTACCTGTTAAAAGAAAAAAAAATGTAATCTTTTATATATCCTTTTGTTGTTAGACTGGGGTTAAAGCTGATGAATAAATGGCCTCAGTCATATATGTCAAGTTACTGGTGTATAACATCATACAGCTTGCCTCTACATCCCACCCCCAAAAGACAGCTACCACCATCTGTGCATCCATTCGACAATCAGAATATAGTAACATATTTTAAGTTGCAGATCACAGATGTATATTCACAATATGGTGCCTTATCCCTACCTCCCCATGTTAGCCACCTGTGTATACTTCTGATATGTGGTTGTGAGAAAACAGAAGAATAATTATCACAGTCATGTATTCTAGCCTGCTGCTCAAAGACAGTACACTGCCCCTAGACAAGCTATAATGATGTTGTGTGAATAGCTATGAGGTATGATTGTGTGAAAAGTTAAAGAAATAATGGCTACACTGTCAGCCCCACAAAAAACACAGTGACCTGTGCATAATATCTCTGAGGTTTAAATGTGAGGAAAATTCGAGAAATAATGACCACACTTTCTCCGGTCCACACCTCTCAAATGTCCAGACTTTTGCAGAGTATCCAGATTTGTGTCTCATATTTTTGTCTGTTTCTCATAAAATTGTAGTTTTCTGCAAAATCACTGGCAATTCACTGAGGACTGAAGTCAAAAAATAACGGTAGACATTTGAGTTTCAGACTTCATATCCTTCAGAAAAGTCATGTTAATACAAAAGGTGTTATTCTATCAACTTTAAGTCTGTAAAAGCAATATTTTAAAAGTGCCTTTATTTTTGGGCCTTTGTCCCCCAATTATTTGTGGCTTTGTCCAGATTTCTTGCTGTAAGAGGTTGTGAAGTATGCCTCAGTCCCAAACAAGTTATAGTGACTTCTGTGCACACCTCTGAGGCTTGATTGCAAGGAGAAATAATCTCAATGTTCCTAGTTGCCAGCCCCAACCTTCCACATGCGCACACACACACACACACACACACACACACACACACACACACACACACACACACACACTATAACAACCTTTTATGCACACTTCTGAGCAGGTACACTCATAGAACATGTGGGTCTAGGGCAAAACACTTCAGTAAACCTGCGTCAAACTCCACATAAACAATGCGAGTTGTGGATGCTGCAAGGATCTAGCTGTTCTGTGATGCATTTTATGTATTATTTTTGAAAGATAGTGACTAGTAGTGTATGGATCACTTCAATTATGCTCTGAATTTCGGGAAAACATGTTTGCTAAGCACCTTTCTGACATCAGAAAGGTTCTTAAGTTTTTATTAATTACCTCTTACTACTGTCACACACTAGAGCAATGACAGCAGTCAGTGGTCACCACAAAAGAGCCATGGGAAGCTGTTAAACACTTCAGTTGGACTTTTTTCTAAAGCCTGACTGAAGTGTTTAACAGTATGTATGAAGTGTTTAACAGATTCCTGCCACTCTTCTGTGGTGGTTGCTCTCTGTGTGGCAGGGGTAAGTGTGTTACACTACTACTACACTTTTCTCTCTAACTTTTGAATATATGTGGCCCCTGGATCAAGTAGCATACAGGAGCAACGCTAGCTTAATTTGCACATTTCTATGAAATTTCTGTGCAGTAAATCCAAAAGTAAAGCATTCTTACACTATATGCATCTTCTGTCACATATTTCATTTTGTTATGGCAGTAGACAGTTAAAAAAAAATGCCCTTTCAGATGAAAAGTTCCCCTTTTGCCTTCTGCACCCCCCCCCCCCCCAGCCTTCAGCACATTCCAGCACCCCTGGTGCTAGATGAGTAATTACAACATAACATATACATTTTATGCAGTTAACATGTCCTACTGTAGCTGGGACAGTAGTGTGCAAAGAATATGATGACTAAAAATGTGCATTTCTTCATGAGTATGCAAAGACAGAATTCTGAGTAAAATCATTTTAGTTCTCACAAAGTCACTGTACGAGTATACAATACATTATAAGAGGAAAAATGTTTTCTTATAACTAATTTTTTTTGCAGAGTGAAGGCACTTTAATCTAGGTCATAAGCAAAGCTGAATTATAAATACTGTCTATATCCAATATGAAAATATAACTACATAGTTTAGAAGATTCTTCAAAACTTCAATTTGCCGTATTACAAAGTTGATTTTATGTTTAGCAACCACATCCCCCATTACATTACAAAAATAAGTAACTAAAATTCCTCTAACTATATCAAAAATGTATTATTATTATTATTATCATACATGGATGCCATTGTTTGTAGATATATATCATGACAGCCAGATAAAAGGACATGATTTAACCTTGCAAAGAAATAATGTTTACAGATATCTGACTACTTTTTTCTAGGAAGAAAGAAAAGTTTGTCTTTTCAATAAACAGAAAAGTCTCCTTAAAGTAACATCTCCTTCTACACAGCAATTAATTTATTTTAATACTTTAATCTTTATTCTCTACTAAAAGACCCCTGGAAAGAGGTGGGGACAGGAAAGGAGATTGAAAATAGGTAGGCGAAGAGACCCATTATTGCTCACTGATTAAAGACAAATTGTCAGTAAATCCCTGGCCAATGAATAGGTGGTTGAGGACTGGAAAAGAACAATGTGCTACCCTTCCATGTGGGGGCAGGAAAAGTATGGGAAATACAAGCTTGCTAGCCTTATGGCAGGAAAAGTCATGGAGAGTATCCTTAGGGAAAGGATGGAGATTATCCTTAGGGAAAGGATGGTTCTTTTCACAGCAGATAATCATCATCAAGACAGAAGCTAAAATGAGCTCATAGGCAGAAAGAGCTTTCAGTTACACTTTATCCATTTTTATTATTAGAATACAGATGAGCTTGACAAGGAAGTTCCAGTACATATGGGCTAACTGGAATGGACGAGGGTATTCTGCACCGACTGTAAGTATGGGCTAACTGCAATGGACCAGGGTATTCTGCACAGACTGTAAGTATGGGCTAACTGCAATGGACCAGGGTATTCTGCACAGGCTGTAAGTATGGGCTAACTGGAATGGACCGGGGTATTCTACACACACTGTAAGTATGGACTAACTGGAATGGACCAGGGTATTCTGCACAGACTGTAAGTATGGGCTAACTGGAATGGACCAGGGTATTCTGCACAGACTGTAAGTATGGGCTAACTGCAATGGACCAGGGTATTCTGCACAGGCTGTAAGTATGGGCTAACTGGAATGGACCGGGGTATTCTACACACACTGTAAGTATGGACTAACTGGAATGGACCAGGGTATTCTGCACAGACTGTAAGTATGGGCTAACTGGAATGGACCAGGGTATTTTGCACTGACTGTAAGTATAGGCTAACTGAAATGGAACAAGGTATTCTGCACAGACTGTAATTTTGGGATAACTGGAATGGACCAGACTATTCTGCACAAACTGTAAGTATGGGCTAACTGGAATGGACAAGGGTATTCTGCACAGACTGTAAGTATGGGTTAACTGGAATGGACCAGGATATTCAGCACAGACTGTAAGTTTGGGCTAACTGGAATGGACAAGACTATTCTGCACAAACTGTAAGTTTGAGCTAACTGGAATGGACCAGACTATTCTGCACAAACTGTAAGTATGGGCTAACTGGAATGGACCAGGGTATTCTGCACAGACTGTAAGTATGGGCTAACTGGAATGGAACAGGATATTATGCACAGACTGTTATTAGGAAAAGTGGGTGGGTGGGGGTTCGACCAAAGCTGAAGAAATAGATAGCTTCAGATTTGAGCAGCAGGAAACAGGAGAATGCAGTGAGAAGGGCAAGGTGACATTTAAGGACAGAGACTAGTGACATACCACAGAAGCTAGCACTGGGTTTTGTCTTCTTACATATGTTCATTTCAGATATATCTGAGGTAACAGTCAAGAGGATATAGCTCCTCATAAATAGCGCAGATATTGTTAAACAATAGTCTACAGAATGTTCTGCAAAAGCTGAACAAGTAGGCAGACAGGTGACAGGTGAGTTAGATGCAGTGAAGAAAAAATGCAAAGAAGCACATTTTGCTGCAGAATCCCTAGTGTAAATTATTCTCTAGGGTATTATTTACTTATTTAATTATTTGCATTTCTTTAGAGTGAAATTTGACTTAGCAGAAAGCATCTTTTCAGTGGAGGCCTCAGAAGAAAAGCTTTTCATTTTACAATTTATAAAGATTCATTCAGTGGGATTTACAAAAGTAGCAAATTTCAGCTGAAAGTAGTTTATAAAACCATACATAATTCAGAGTTTACAATATTAGGAAATTCAACTGAAAAAAAAATACTTAACAATAACAGTAAAATATCTGCTAACTTAAGAAATATTGTAATATACAGGAGCGATAGAATTAGTGGGTAATGATAGGTCATCATATCTGGGCTTGCCACTTGGCGGTGTAAACATTGGTTCTAGGTGATTTGGTCACATTGACTAATGTTGATATGACATCACAGGCCAATGTAAAACTGGGAAAAGGAGGGCTGCTGATGATGATGATGATGGTGATGACAGTGAGGACAATAGGGCAGTGTATGTGTATCACAATTGAGGTTGGCTTTAATGATGAGTTGGACAGTATGAAGCTGGGAATGCAGGTAAGAGGTGTTAAAGTAAGAAATATTAAGAGGTGTCATAGGTCTAGGGTCCCTGAGAAGGAAGATAGTATGTGAACATATAAAAAAAGAAGGAAAACAGAATGAAGATGAAGAGAGAGAGGTGGTGGTAGAACTATATGAAGAAAAACATAATGAAGAGTGTATTGACAGTTGTGCATCATAGGTGGTCTAGTGGCAACAGTGTGGGATAAGGTCTGGGCGTTTTAGATCACCAAGATGAGTATGAGCAGGCAGAGGCATCAGCCCATAAAATGCTCAGGTGTATCATCAGGGAACTGATGCTTCCACTTTAAAGGTTCCTGGTCAGGCCAGAGCTTAAACAACAAGGACAGTTCTAGAGAATATACAAGGACAAGAATATCACACTGCTGAATGGAGTCAAGAGGAAGGCCACCTGAAGAGTGAATCAGAATGAAGAAGAAAGGATATGAACAAAAACAAGAACAACTACAGTCCTTCTAAGTAGAGATCAGGGGAGAAATGGTGAACATGATAAAGGTGTAACATATCATGTTGGAACTATGTGAAGGGGATGTCCTGAGCAGAAAGAGCAAGGATGGAAAAGGCCATAAGCAGCAGATTATAGTTACCAACCGGTACTTGGATCTGTGAAAGCATTTCTTTGCATAGCTGGTCATGGACCCATAGAAATGATTACAAGTATGGGTAGTAGAGAGGGAATAACAAAGACATTGAAAAGAGCATGGCACAGTTGAAGAAGGGGATAGAGCAAAGGTAGGAATGACGGAAAATTGGAATGTTAGATGCCTTAATAGGCAGACTAGACAAGTTATTGTTTTCTTATGCCGATAAGCAAATGTAGTGCATGTTTACCCAAAAATAACACAAGTCACAGGCTGTTTCAGTTACTTTGTTTTACATTTCCTGATTTTATTAAGAAAGATTTCTTGCACAGTTGAACCCAGCAGCATTATGGTCTCAGACATTTCTACAAAATGGGTTCTAATGTCAACTATCATGCACTAATACTTCACACCTAATGACTGAGGATATAAATTAAGTCAAGATTCTACTAGCTGTACAATGACCAATTGTTTAGTAATTTTTACCACACCTCTCAACCTCTTAGAGCAAGAAATTTGGACAAAGCTATAAATAAAAGTGGGACAAAGGCCCAGAAATAGGGACCATTTTAAAATATTTCTCTTGCAAACTTAGAAAGTTGATAGAATAACAGGTGTTGCATTAGCATGAATTTTCTGAAGGGTATGAAGTCTGAAACTCAAACATCTGTCATTATTTTCTGACTTCAGTCTTTAATGATTTGCCAGTAATTTGCCAGAAAACCACAATTTTATGAAAAACGGACCAAAAGTATAGGGCAAAAATCTGGACATTCTTTGAAAATCTGTACAGTTGAGAGGTACGATTTGCACTTGTCCAAAATAGGAAGTCACTGAAGATAATAACTAAGGTAAGTGTTTGTCCTTGCTCTGATATGCAGTATACACAGCTGTTCTGTGAGTGCAAGAAGACCTTGTACTGGCGGGGTCAAGATTGTGTCTCACATTAAAAGATTCACCTTTGAAAAGCAGCTCTGTCTTTTCTTCTGATTGTCTCACATTATGAATAAATGGATTTCGGTAGTAATAGTAGTACCTGTCAACTGCCATATTTTCACAGAAAGTCCAGAATTTTGCTTCATATTTTTGAATTGTTCCTCATAGAATATGTGTTTTTTTGGAAAGCCACTAGTGATTGAAGTCACTAAATAATAAAATACATTTTAGTTTCAAGCTTTATATCCTTTAGAAAATGCACGCTAACACAAAACCTGTTATTCCCACCAACTTTCTAAGTTGCTAAGTGCAATATATAAAATACGTCCCTATTTTGGGGCCTTTGTCCCCTCCACCAATATTTTTGTCTTTATGCAGACTTCTTGCACTAAGAAGTTAAGAGGTATGAGTGGACTGCTTTGGAATTCAACAATGGTTCCTCATAACTCCTCTGCCATCATCTCAAATGTATAGCAGTATGATCTCGAGGATTCTAGGACTAATATCAGATGCGAATGGAGTACAAATAATCTAAACAAAAAGAAAAAAAACTTTTTTTTGCAGGAGGCAAACCCTTCCTCTTTCCACCCAACATCACCTTTTCTTATAAGTACTAAATCTGAGACTGAACTGACTTGGAGAGACAGCAGAATGCACCTGTGCTTTTTTCCACTCTGCTCTTTCTGTTCATCAGTGTAAACCAGAAATAGATACTAAGACTGTATTCATTCATGATAACTGATGCTCAGCTAAAAGACAACTGAACAAATTAAAAATAAGCATTAGAAAATCAAGCAAGTGCATATGAGTATTTTTATAGGGGCTTGAAGAGGTTAGAATTCAAACATCTTAAGTAAAACAATTATTCTGCATCTAATGGATTTGTGTGTTTCCTTGATCACTTAAACAAATTTCTATATGTTGTCAGTTTTCCCTAAAGATGAGCGCTCTGAGAGAAAGATAGTATAGGCACACCCAATATTCCTAGAAAAAGTGAAATGAAAAATCAATAAAATCCTACAATCCAGAGTAGGTGCTTTTCATCCCAGTCATGGAGACTTCATTAGTCTCTGAGTGCAAACCAAAGTCACACGAAAATGGTGATATATCAGGTCGTTGCAGTATTAATGAACTAGAGCCAATGGTCTGACCAAGCAAGTAAAATAAATTCATTTTGAAATATAACATAACATTAGGTTTTTTTTTTACTTCAAGCGATAAATGCCATTTGTAAACAGTGGAATATTGGATTCATATTTTTGCTAAGTGCTTACAAATGACATTTGTGTGCTATAGTGGAGGATTTGGGGACTGATAACCCAAGCAGAGCATAGTTTTTGCAATTTCACTATAACAAAGGCAATATCAGAGGCAAGAGTATTCCCAATTCATGGTGCCCAATGTACATGAAAGTGGATATTACCTGCTATTTTTTATAACTCTAAATATCCAAACAAAAAATCACATGGGGTGGAGCTGTCCTGGTAGATGTATATGTATTGCACAGATACACAGTTAGTGTCTGAATTTCAACCCTGAGATGCTATATGTGGTGCATAACAGAACCACCTTGCCTGCATGGGTAGTAGTTGTAGTCCATTAGGACAGTGGTGTAAAATGTGGAATGCAAGCCAATAACATAGATTAATATACAAAAGTGAAAAAATGGTATTTAGTGGAGTTACTGTTTTAAATAGGTGTACAAACCAGTTTTACTGAGTTAGCTATAAAAGCAGCAAATGCATTGAGGTTTAAACCCTGAACTTCTTCTTAGTGCCTTTCCTGGTTAGGGGTCGCCATCACCTGTCTGCTCATGATTGGTAGTGGAGTTTTACAGTGTCGAGTTGCCAGCCTGGCACCCAACCTTCCACAGAAGGCACACACATACTCACACCTAGGGCCAATTTAGAGTGCCCAATCCACCTACAGCATGTCTTTGGGATGAAACCAGAGCCCCCAGAGGAAACCCATGGGAGCACAGGGAGGACATGCAGACTCCACACAGAAGGCACCCCTGCCAAGGATCAAACTGGAGAACCTCTTGCTGTGAGGCGGCAATGCTATCAACTGCACCACCACAGTCACCCAAGTTTAAACTCTGAACTATCAGCTGTTATTATTTTCTCTTTAGAGAACAAGGCACTTTCACCATCTGACAGGTAGGCTATTACCCCAACCACTGATCACAATGTTCAAAGTGCTCCTTAGCGATATAGGCTGTTTACCTCTGTCCAGTCTCACACCCCCTGGTACTGATCTAGCTTATGTCCCATATTTCTGCTTATTCTCCCATTTCATAAGTGAAACAGTAATTGTCCTAAGTTTACTCACATCCAAATATCAACGTTCAGTTAGGGTTTACACAAGCAAACATAAATTCTGATTGCCTTCACTTGTATTAAGTGCATGTCATTTCATGCTACATTGTAGCCCTTTGGATGTCATGCATGCTTGTCTGGACAACTGCACAAAGCTACACTTAATAATAACTTCATCTGCTACATGCAACACCTACTTTTTGATGGTTATGGCCATATATGCAAAGACTATATGGAGTACATTCAGGATGTTGTAAAATGTGCCATGCTCTCCCAGTAATAAAAACAAGTTGAAAAAGGAGCTAGCTTTTTAGGGAGTTATTTGAAGTCATGTGTTCTTTCAGTACTCTTTCTTTCTGTCTTAGTTTAAAATTTCAATTTAAAAAGATTTCTGTGATGCATTCTGCAACAGGGACTAACTCGCATAAAACATGACGGCAGCAATTTTCCATGAATACCTTTCAAAAGTTCCTTACTTCTGTCTCAGTTTGGATCTGGCATCCAATGTGATTCTTGTGCATTTCATTAAATCAGTTTAGCTAGAGCATTGTTTCTCAGAAATAGTTTGATAAAATATTGTATTCCAAAAATGTTTCACATCTATGAAACTTCTTCCTTACTCACTCTGTCTCTCTCTGTCTCTCATTTTTTTTAATTTATATGTTGACTGGTTCAGTCTGCTGGGCAAATTTGCCATTTTTGTAAGGGTAGCCAGTAGCACTGATGCATGGTGACTTTTTCAGAGGCACATAGTTGGAAAATCGAGGTCTATGGACTCAAGCCATCTATCCTGCTTATAGCGAGTATTCCACAAAGCATAATAATTTTGGAGGTATTAGAGCTTCTGGTGCCTCCTTCTGAATTTGGAAAATGCTGCTGTGTCTTAAAAGAAAAAAGAAATCCAGATGATGGTCCAAAGAATTAAGGTGCACACCATCAGGGGGTTTAGGAGCAGTTGATGTGTAAGGATCTGGTTGCCTGGAAAAAGGGCAATATGCTATAGTGAAGGTGCAGTAGAAAAGACAAGTAAGGAAACATGTATGGAAGGGTGTGTATTAAATGCAGACCAGATAGTGCTGGAAGAAGGAAGGAAGGAAGGACTTGTAGAAGAGCGTAAAAATACCATACCTCTCAAATGCTATGATTTATGCTTAGTGCTATGCTTTTTGCAATCAGATTTACTGAATAAATTCATAAAGCCAGTACTGTTTAAGGGTAAAAGCAGTAGCTTAGAGAAGGCAGGGAGAAGGGGCAACTGCCCTGGTCACTAACTTACAGAGGGCACAAATGGTATAAAATAAATGCTAAAAAATAAATATTTATTCTTTTTTTATTTTCAGAATTTCCATTTAATATAATGGCACTGCCGTACTTCCTGGTTGCACCTCACCACCTTTAGGCATTGTTATATGGGTGTTTGATCATCTCTACATTTTAGGTATGGAATGAGCCTCAGGCACTGTCACAAAGGCTTCTCATTGAATGGCTGGGTGGAAGGGCAGGATAACAAAGCCAGTTACTGGGCCTTATTTTTGGAACCCATAATGAGAGAGCAAGACCCATTTTGTTCTGTGTTCTCTCTTCTGTTTCAACAAATAAATCCAGTGTTTTGCATGACATGTTAATCTCTTCTAGTCTTAACATTTATTTTATAGCAATATCAGATTTGTAATCTGTCTGTTGATTTTGTTTTAATTATCTTTAAATGGCAATTAATTTTAATTTTTTTAACTGGAGAGGGGACCAGGTCAGCAGGGTGAACTTCTCCTTCTTCTTCTTTCTGCTGCTCCCGTTAGGGGTCACCACAGCAGATCAACTGTTTCCATTTCTTCCTGACCTCTGCATCTTGCTCTGTCATACCAGCCACCTGCATGTCCTCTCTCACCACATCCATAAACCTTACCTTAGGCCTTCCTCTTTTCCTGTTACCTGGTAGCTTCATCCTTAGCATCTTTTTCCCAATATACTCTGCATCCCTCCTCAGCACATGTCCAAACCAATGTAATCTTGCCTCTCTGGCTTTTTCTCCATACCTTCCAACCTGGGCTGACCCTCTAATATACTTATTCCTAATCCTGTCCACCCTCATCACACCCAGTGCAAATCTTATCATCTTCAGCTCTGCCATGTCAAGCTCTGACTCCTGCCTTTTTGTCACTGCCACTGTCTCCAACCATATAACATAGCTGGTCTCACTACCCTCTTGTAGACCTTTCCTTTCACTCTTACTGGTACTCATCTGGTACTCATCTGTCACAAATCACTCCTGACACTCTTCTCCACCCACTCCATCCTGCCTGTACTCACTTCTTCACCTCTCTTCCACACTCACCATTACTCTGAACTGTTGATCCCAAGTACTTAAACTCATCCACCTTCGCTACCTCTACGCCCTGCATCCTCACCATTCCTCTATCCTCCCTCTCATTCACACACATATATTCTGTTTTAGTCCTGCTGACCTTCATTGCTCTTCTCTCTAGAGCATATCTCCACCTCTCCATGGTCTCCTGCACCTGTTGCCTACACTCACTACAGATCACAATGTCATCTGCAAACAAGCAGGGTGAGCAAAAGCCTGCAATTTGTGCATCTGTCTGTGTCCGGAGAAAAAAAAAAAGTCTCTCACTCCACTGTGCCAATCATCAAATACCTGGTGGTATATGTAAAGTAATGCAAGTGGATTGGAGACTGGGCACAGGGGTGGGTGGGCAGCAGGGCAGACAGACTGGCCACATTTAACAGTTGTTAATATAATTATTGATTTAACTGCTATATAATGTTTTTTTTTTTTTTTGAGAATTTGATTGTGCTTACTTGTTACTGCTGCTAATATATTTTGCAGTTGCAGCACTAGTCTTGGACAGCACTAGACTGACACAGCAATTTAAAATGGAAAATATATTATTCTAGCAATAACAAGTGAAGTAGCTAGTAGTATATTATGAAATGATTTTCTGAAGGGCAGAACATACTGTACTACTGTTTGAAGTGTTATAGTTGCATGTTTTCTCACTAGTATGCACTTTTTGTAGGATATGAATAATGAAGTATCAATATGTATGAGAGTCAAATGTCTGTCTTTATTAGTGTTATCATTTATGAATTTAGAAGGTTGCTGGAATAATATGTTTTGTAGTATGCATCTTCTGCAGGACATGAGGTCTGAAACTCAAAGGTCTGTCATTAGTGAGTTCAAGTTTGGGGGATCACATAAGGGACAATGTGTAGAAAGTTGCTAGAATAATCTGGTTTGTACAACTATGCATTTTATAAAGGATAAAGATTAAAATCCAAATGTCTATGTCATTATTTGACAACTTGAAGTTGTTGGTGGCTGGGGGAATCAGATTAGGGACAATGCTTAAAATATTGCTGTTATTTATAAACAATGAAAGTTGCTAGAATAATGCTTTGCACCAATATGCAAGTATATAAAGTCTGAAACCTGAACGTCTGCAACTGATATCAGGGACAAAGTGAAAATATTGTCTGTTGTTATAAATATAGAAATATTCTACAGTATTATGTTTTACATACCTATGCATTTTCTAAAGGAGGAAGTCTGATGTAGTGACTTAGGGTGATCACATCAGCGACAAAATGTAAAATACTGGTTGAATTATAAACATAAATAATACGTTTTTTTTTTGCTCTGATCTGGGAGGGGGTGCCAAGAGAGGGCATTGCCATAGGTTCCAAATGGCCTAGCTACTCTTCTGTATACAAATATTATTAAATTAATGAACTGATCCTCAAAAAAGTTGTTATATCACTAACTACATTCTGAAAAAAAATGTAGGAAAGTACTCCTCTTTTTTGACCTACTGCTATGACTTTTAAAGAATAGTGATGTGATTTTTAATGCTCAGAGGTTGAGAGCTATAATAAAGGCATGCTGATAGAGAGATACTCCAGGTATATAGGTATGGATGGAAGGTCAGAAAGGGAAGCCCGTTAATGATTATAACCATTCAAACATGGATCCCAAAATAGGCAAGCCAGGTAGTATCCTATGTGGTCATGGATGTCAAAGGGCAATCACATGTAGAAATACATGTGTGCAAAAATGATTTAACACAGTGTGACAGCTAATGGGACAGTGAGAACATCAATGGATTTTGCAGAGAGGTACATGGAACTGGGATGCACTGTGAATCCTTAGAGATGCATACCTTACCACTACTCAGGGCTTAGTATGAAGGAAACAATCAAGGTCAATTGTTGGCTTATAGTCTGTGTGAATGAGACAGTTTTTTCACAGCTGGATGACTGGGGGGTAAGACCTCGGGGAGAGTTCAATATGTGGAGTTGGGGGTTGGCATACGTGGTTTGGAATCAGCATGATAGCTATTGTGCCTACCTCACTTACACAAGGTACAGGGTTTGGTTCACACCTTTGAGGGACATTGGCTGGGCTTAACATGGTCCACAAAGGCAGCTAGCCTCATACTTACCTATGAACCTATGACTACACCTTAGCCTAGGAGGAAAATTCTTGCAGAGACTTAGTCTGAAAAGGTCATTCCACAAAACTGTTCATTTAAACTGAGTTGGAAAGGTGAGACTGCTAGACTTAATTAGCTGCTGGTGAAAGAAGCTAACAGGACTGAAGGGAATTTTACTAAGGGCTAAAAAGAAGGCAAATAGTTTGATACTACTGTTTTACAGGACCAGAATTGAAAACACTATTAGATCAATTAAAGCTGATCAGCAGGAATAACAGAATCCCAGTTAGTGAAAAGATAAAGTTGGAAATGGTAGCACCCTGCCGAGGAATGCACGGTATGGACACAATTGTAGAACTAGGAGAAAGTAGGATCACAGTTCACATTAGGGAGGCCATTAAGCAGAATGTTAGACAAGAAAGTAAGAAAGAGTTAGTAATACTTTAGAGAAAGGAGACACATATGCTGATTATATTAAAAGTGGGAATAGATGACAATGGTAGTGAAAGCTGGTGTATGTGTACTATCCACAGACTGTGCCATGCACTAAGTAAAGATAACAAATGGTAGAGGAAAGGCAAGGTAGTAATAGAACAAGATCTAAACATGATAGAAGCAGATGGGACAGTACCAGTTTCTAGGCAGAAATAGTAGCAAAAGAGGGAGGAGAGAAGAAGAACATTGAGACACTACTTGGGATTCACTTAGTCTGTACAGGAGCAGAGAAGGAACAACAGTACCTCAGAGATAATGTAATGCAAATCTAAAAATATTAGGGATGTGAAATTAGTCCTGGAAAGCAGTAATAGTTTCAGTGTGTGGTTCAGTGTGGTCTGCAGGGTATCAGGGCTTCTGTTCAGATTGCAAATATGTTAAAATAGGGCAAGAGAAAGGCTGACTCTGAAGAAATGGTGGACATAGTAAGAGGCATTCTCAGGTATTTATAATAGGTAAAGTGGAGTAAACTCTGGGATAACATCAGAAATAGTGCAATGGGAAAGAAAATAAAGCAATCTTGAGTGGATTAAAGAATTGATTGAGGAAACTGTGGGAAAAAGATGGCATGCAAGAAATTAAGGAAAGATGTAGAAAAGAAGCAATACAGAGAGGCTAGATAAGGACCAACCGGCAATGTCAGGCAGCCGTCATCATCATCCAAAGCCCCGTTTTTCCCATTTTTCTACAGGGGGTTAGTATGGTGTGTTAACTATCACCATCTTTCTCTCAATTAAGTGCCACTCTTTTACCTTGATTGAGAGTCATGTCTAATGATCACAAGTCTTCTCTCAAACAATCCATCAATCTCTTTGCAGAGTGGCTTAATTTCCTCTTGCCTTCTTCCTGTCTGCCCTAAATCTTCTTCAACAGATCATCTTCTGCTTTCCTACACTTCAGCTGGAGCCATCATAATCTGTTCTCTTTGACCTTCTCTGCTGTTGGAACTACTTGGGCTTCTTTTCTGATGTCGTCTTTTCTTCATCTGTCTCACTGTCTGCATCCTACCGCCCATCTCAGGTACTTCATCTCCATCACCTCTAGCTGCTTCAATATGTCTACCATCACTGCCCAGGTTTCTGTACCATTCAGTAGTACTGGTTACAACATTGTTTTGCACACTTTACTTTTCAGATTCTTTGCATTGTTCTGTCACACACTAGCCCTGACACTCCGTGCACGTTGGCTTTAACTCCTCTGATTCTGGCTTAGCCCTCCTCATTTAGATTTGCTTTCTCCTTAACCACCTCCCAGATACATGAAGCTGTTAAGCTGTTCTGCTGCTGTCTCTTCTATGTCATTTCTCAGCTTCTTCTGATTCTTTTGTCCATTGACTGCTATTACGGCTGTGCTATCTGCACTTACTTTCATCCTGTGTGCCTTCAGTTTTGCATTCCATCCCCCTATCCTTTGCTGAAGTGCTTGTTCAGAGTCTGCATCTAATGCCACACCATCTGCATACAACAGCTTTGTTGATTTGTCCCTCTGACCTGTTTGCACTATAATTCATCACTAGCACAAACAGCAGTGGTCTCAGAGCTGAACTCTGTTACCCACCCACTCCCACAGAGATACTGGATAGCTGCATATGTATATGCATTCGTGTAAAGTATGTAATTCTGTTTGAGAAAGCTTGGTCTTCTTCCATATTGTGGTTTTATCACATTTAACTGTAGCAGAAATTGCAATAAATGTAATATTGTTCATACTTATAATGTTTATAGACTACAGAATATAAATATTACTTGGTGAAGTTTTATTCTAAACCTGACATGCAGACTTGTATCTCTTTGTATTTTGCAATAAGAACTTGTACCTTAGAAGCAATAATTGAAAAGCAAGACTGCCAGACTGAAAATGTATGAGACAAAAAATAATACAAAAATGGACCAGGCTGGCAGCCATATGCTTCTTTGCTTTACCTTCTACTGTTGCAATGCAGTGAAAGCTTACAGGACAAGATTAAAGAAAGTCCTACAAGCAAAATGACTTCTTCATGCAGAAAGCACACATGGTAGTTAGAGCCCTAGTCTCATTTAAAAGTAGCATTGATTAATAACCTGCTCAAAATATCGGATGCATCATCTGTAGGAATTTGTGTGACATTGGAATAAGTAAGCTTTTGAAAAGGATCATTTTGCCAACTTGTATGCATGTTATTTATTTATGCATTTATTTACTTATTTACTTTCTTTCAAATTTAGCCAAACTATCATTCCTTGTATTAATTAATTTTGAAAAGTTATGAGTTTTTAAACAGCACATGGTTATTTTCAAAGCAGGGAATTGCTCTGCATAATTGGTAGAAAAATAAATAACTAGCAAAAACCTAATACGTTTTGCTTTCCTGGGTCTTTTTATGCAGTAGGCTTAGTGTACAACTATTAGCCAGTTCTTTTCTGAACAGGCCATTTCCTAAGACTAATTAAGAACTACTCTTGGTCCTCAATTTTGTTACTGAAAACTTTTATTAATTACATTTGACATTTTGTTCATAATCAAGCATTTATTACTTGTTTCATATGTGCATTGGTATGTTAAAAGTGAATTTCTTTCTGTGCCAGATACTAGACTTTGTTTATATACAGCAAATTAGCTCCTTAATAAAGATTTGGAACAATATATTATTACCATAAAGGGGCAACCGCTGTCTATCACAATGACGTATGTAGTACTTGCTCTTGCTTATTTAGCATAACCACAGACTTTTTACATTTTATTTACACATTGGTACTTTGTGTAAATTATTCTGAACTTGCTTATGTTTCACATGATTCAGCAATGAAAATTTTGTCTCTAGGGACTATTCATAACTAGCATATAAATGGTGTAATTGATTGTTTGGAATATGTTTGTTATATGCAGTACACTTTTTCTAATTCTTCTGATTACATAGATGGGCTGCCTATAAGACTGCAGTCAATCTAGCCTTGCAGAGTTTGCTGCTTTTGTGACTGCCCTCCATGTGACTGTTAGCTGCACATGCCTCTCCATTTTAGTATAATGCTAGTTACTGCAGTAATTGTGTAAGTTCATATGTACTGTAGAGCTGGTTAATAAATAAGTAATAATACCAAGTTCTTAACTAGCTAGACTGACTGGGCACACAGCATCTTTTCAGAGGCAACCCATGAGAAATGTCAGGTTAAGTGACTTGCACAAGGTCACACACTAGGTTATTAAGGACTAAGGGAATCATAACCTGAAACATAGGAACTACAGCTCACATGTTTAACCCTTTACACCAATTGCCAGACACAGTGAATGTTGCTTTACTTGTGGAAAAGGTAATCAAAGTGGGTGGTACGTTATGCTCCTGCTTTGAAAAAATAGTTTTTTGTGCTAATTGCTATTAATGAAGATTTAGATTTACCTATATTATTGATTCTTCCACCAGTAAAGAGAAATATAAAATAAAGCATTATAGTGCAAACTAAATGTGAATCACCTCCAGTTGAGTATGACACTTCAAATATAAACAGAGCAGTTGCCACAGAATATAGCCATAGAGTATGTCATAAAACTACTTTTAATACTGCCAGTGAGAATGTTCTAAACATTTCTACTAATTCCAGTCCAACAGAACAGTGCTGAAGAGGACTGGCTATTGTCGACTGTTGGAGTTAATATTTCAGTACTTAGAGTCTCCATAGTGTTATGCAACTGGAGGTAAACAGAGGGGTGAACATACATGGGAAATGGTAAAAGGAAGGGTATTCAGAACTATGAAAAAGAGTCTGAGGATGGACCAAACAGGGGAAAAAAAGAAAATACCAGTGCCACTACATAAGAACCCAATCAATGCTAAGTTTTATAAAAAAATAAAGATGGTACATCGAAAGTGAAAAAGAGGAGATGGAGAAGATACAGTACAAGAAGATAGCAGCAAAGCAACAGAGACAGTGAAGGCAGTACATGTGCAAGCAGAAAGGTGGTTAGCAGAAGGTATCAAGGTGAACAAAGTTTTCTTTGGTATTCTGTACAAATGAAGGATGTACTGCTGTGTGTACTCATGGATGTATATGTCCTGCATACCACTGTTGTCAGGGACGTGTCCTGCATACCACTGAGTGTACTCAGGGATATATCATGCATACCACTGAGTGTACTCAGGTTTATGTCCTGCATACCACTGAGTGTACTCAGGGATATGTCCTGCATACCACTGAGTGTACTCAGGGATATGTCCTGCATACCACTGAGTGTACTCAGGGATATGTCCTGCATACTGCTGAGTATAATCAGGGATATGTTAGCATACCACTGAGCATTGTCAGGGGGTATGTACTGCATAGCGCTGTGTGCAGTCAGGGATATGTCCTACATACCATTGAGTGTACTCAAGGGTCTGTGTGCATACTGCTGAGTATAGTCATGGCTATGTCTTGCATACCACTGGCTATCTGGATGTTGATTTTCAGTAGGCCTCCAGTGGTCTGGAAAATAGAAAGACTAATAATGTTTTTACAATGGATAGAGCAGAACCTCTGAGGATCCATGGGCCGATTGTGGTAATAGCAGTCAAAAGGAGCTCCTTAAAGAAAACTCTAAGAGAGAAAATATGGATGCTTTCCTAGAACATAACAATCTGTAAGTGAGTTACCAACATTTGTTCATGGCCAGATGAACGTGAACTCAAATATGATCTAGTCTTATGTCTGAGTTACAGGAAAAGTCAACAGTTGAATAATGATAGATGTAGAGAATTGGTTTCACCAAGGTGTCTGTCAGAAAACTAAAGGAGCTGAGTGTGGGACTAACACTGCAGCATATTTAAAGATGGAGGATATAATACATTTTCTTTGAAACTCACTGGTAGGCATAACAGAAGTGACTTGAGTTTTGTAGGGATAATTAATGGGTCTATAACTCTTCAATGTGTTCATTTCAGGCAAATCAAATGAAGAGAAAATAGTATCAATCTCTTTGTGGATGATTCAAAGATAAGTTTTACACTGAAGGATAGTAAAATGGTCTAAAAAAGACTTGGGAAGGCTGCTTAAAAGGTCAATAAAATTGCAGCTGAGGTTCTTGCAAATGTATTGCATTTTAAATGCAACCACTCTAGTGTGAACTATGAGCTGCAGGGAG
Source organism: Protopterus annectens (assembly GCF_019279795.1). Classification (NCBI taxonomy): domain Eukaryota; kingdom Metazoa; phylum Chordata; order Ceratodontiformes; family Protopteridae; genus Protopterus; species Protopterus annectens. The sequence continues at coordinate 1,872,910,745 of NC_056741.1, read as the reverse complement.
GAGGGATGATGGTAAACAGGATTAGTGGGATCTGCATATTTGTCACCCCTAGACAGGCCCATATAAATTCACACTTGTCAGTATAATGACTCCTCCACCCCCCATTGCCACAACCACTGTCAGTGTGCATATTATTTTCTTCTTTAGTTTTGCAATAACTAGAAATATGTGGATTTAATTGATCAAATTTATAGCACAAAAGCAAATGGTCATTTGCAAGACAGTTGCACATAGAAAACAGACTTAGCATGAGCAACAGTAAACGTCTCTTCCTTTGAAGATTGTATTCCTTGAAAATGCATTGAAACTCAAATTTATTGACAATGTATCTGGCCAATGGCAATAAGTGTACCTTGGTCCCCAGACTGTTTTCAAACCATAGGCTTATACTGCATACATTATTTAAGACCACATATAAATGTATATGTTTCTTGATTCACTTTTCTGATTGTTTTTAATTATAATTATTGTTTAATATAGCAGCATTTGTTAGAGTTTATTTTAAATTTGTGGATTTGAACATTTTTTAGTATGCAGTGAAATAAAATGTATAAACCAATAATAACATAAGTACACATTTCAGAACATTATAACCATAAATGGCCATTCAAACTGCAGTCATGATAATCCACCAGTATCAATACTCATTTCACACACAGACACACAAACATACATGCACAATGGTCCTGCAAATCCAGATTAAGGAGTTTAGAAAAATGACCAGATAAGAGCCTAAGAGACTTTTATCCACAGAGAGCCCCCACCAGTAGTTATAGCCATTTTGCTAACAGTGTTCACCCTTTATCATTACAAAGAAATTAATTCACTTAGAAATACATGCCTGCTGCCCAAGAATTAATTAGCTTTGTTGAATCAAAAAATGGTGCACTATTGGTATCGCCATAACATTTCCTGAAGTAGATTAGCTACGCGATAGGCGATGACTGGCAAAAAGTGACATCAGGTTCATAGATACTTGGCATATGCAGTCCAGGAATCTATTAAGGAGCCTAGCCCAGATGCTCAATTGCCCCTAAACACTGCCTAGGTAAATGACTTACTCAATGTCACACAGGAGGTAAATGAAGGTGGAAGGATTCAAACCCTGCACCCTTGCCACAGGAAGCAACTCATTAACAAATTGAAGCTTTAGTCTTCTGCACTAACTGCCAGAGTAACAACTTTTAATGCAGTGCAGAAATCCTTTACAATCCAATCTTGTAGAGAAGATTAAATCACAGTAACATGCAACAGTGACTACATAATGGATGCTGAAGATCAGATTGTTTGATCATTAAACATCTCCCCTTAACCAGCGGATGCCAGCATGTTCCTGGTGATGTGCGAGTGGATGTAGGACTTAGGTTAATTTTTTTCTTTATAACAACTGGAATTATCCACAGGTTTTAAAGCTGCAATAGTTGCTACTCTGCTACAATCCCCAACCATGGAAAAAATCATTCCTCCTATTTGAAGTACCTGCATCACCCTTGTGCAATAAACTGCAGAAGTCCAAAAAAGTTACATATATTAATGTTTTAAAGCTGCAATAGCTGTTACTCTGCTACAATCTTTGACCATGGAAAGAAATCATTCCTCCTATTTGAAGTACCCTGCGCCACCCCGGAGCAATAAACTGCAGAAGTCCAAAAAAGTTGCATATGTTAATATTTGTTTTTCTAAGCTGGTTCAATGTCCAAATTTAACTGAAACTATTTTGTATCCTTATCTACTCACTCCACATCACCAGAAAAACTCTGCTATCCTTCTCCCTCCCCCTTTTTACTTATATTTTCTCACTGCATAAATGCTCTTCTACTCTAACTACAAGCTAGGTCTTTGGAGCAGATATGTTCACCCCTCACAAGTGTCCAACAATTGCGTTACTTTCCAACTCCCCTAGCACTACTGCATAGTGTGTTAATCAGGATACATAATTTTTAAATGTAAGTGGCTACCAACTTACTTTTACCTTCCATTACTTTAGCTAGGTGTTACTTGCTTAGCTTGTGAAACAGATTATTTTCACTCTTGCTGCAAAACGAATCCAGGCTCAACCCACACCGTTTGCCCTCTCTCCGCTCCACTACCCTACCCCCATTCCCACCCAACCCCACTTCAATTAGATTATTCATTCCCCTGTCACACCCACTCCAAGGCCCGACCAATCATTTCCAGTCAAGTAGGATCCCACCTATCATATAACTCCTTCAATCAAGCTATCCTACTTTTATGCTCTTTTTTTTATCTTACCCCAAGATACCCTCAGCTAAACTAATCTTACACTAAAATGCTGTTAACTCACTCAGCCAAAACACTACTTTTACTTACCACACTAACAACCTTCCTAACATCCACCTATATTTCTACATACTATCACAACCTTCACATAATAGTTAATTACTCTCCAACTAATGCAGATAATATTTACCCCGCTAACTCTCTACACTACATTATTATATCACCTCAGCTATTTCATAACTCAATTTTACAACTTCTCTCTTTCATACTCCTTCACACTAAATCCTCCACTAATAATATTTTCAAATCTCTAAGTCTTCTGATCAAAATTAGGTACCTACATTCCCCATTATATGAATACATTCTCCTAGGTGTAAAAATTCACCCAATACTGGCCCTCCACCCTGCCCAGAGTCTGCCTCCCCATAGCAGCATCTGTCTCTCCTCTTTCAAATTTCACCCATCACAAAACCTCTGACCTTTGATGTTAAATTTTAACCGTAGGAGCCTCCAAAACAAAACAAGTGAGTTCCATGCTACTATTGCCCACTATTCACCACAAATATCTATCTTAACAGAAACCTGGCTCAAGCCACACATTCATGATTAAGACATCCTACCCCCAGGTTTCAATGTAATAAGACATGATAGATCCTTTAAAGGCAGTGGCAGTGTTGCAGTACTATACAAAGATAATTTAAAACTTGAGACTTTCAATCTTCACCCCCACAATTTCTTCAAATATGGAAACACTAATCTCTTGCCTACAAATAAATCCTCACAAGTATATTAACATTATATCTATCTACCTTCCCCAGGTAGAAACCCATCCACCATAGAAGACTTATGAAGCTGGTGTTCCTCTTCTCTTAGACAAGAAACTGTCATAATGGGTGATTTTAACCTAGACTGGAATACTATCTTCGCTAACAACCCTTCAAATCACATTCACCTCTTTGCCTTTTCCCAATTAATTCTCAACACAACTAGGGTGGACAAATGCTCCAATAAACAATCCATCCTTGAATGGGTTCTCACCAATTCCAATCCAGACTCTTATCACTCAGACTGTCTTCTCGACAGTTTAAGTGATCACCATCTGACCTATCTTCTAAAAAACAATCCTCTACCCCTAGCAAAATTAAGTTTAAATTTGTCCATAAAAAAAGTGTTTCACTGCAGAAACCTTTGCTTCATTACTCCAACAAGTCAGCTAGACACTCTTTAAACAACTCCATCTTGATCTAGCAGTTTAGTACTTCAAAGACAAATTCCTATCTGTTTTAACTACACTAACTCCCCTCAGGAAAATAGACACAAAAGTAAGATATACTCCCTGGCTCTCTGCAGAGACCAGAAGGGTCCTCAGAGAGAGACATGGCATGCCATAATCACCAACTGCCTAAAAAAACAACTTCCCTTCAAAACGTCTGTCAACTTCATAATTTACCAAAAAAAAAAAAAAAAAAAAACAAACATGACAAAAAAACAATACTATACAACAATCTAAATCAAGTATCATAATAAACCAAAAAACAATTCTGGAGTTCCATTAACCAACTCTTTAAACCAGGTCGACCCCTATTCCTAACTAACTCAACAGACAATATATCCACTCAATTCAACAATCACTTTGTTAATTTCATACTATCACTTGTAAAAGACAACAAGTAACTCACAATTATCTCTACCCATAAATCCTGAAATCAAACCAGATTCTTTTAATATTTAGCCCATACAAATTCTCTATATCAAAAATCTCCAATCCAAACTTAAAAACTCTACTACTGGTCCTGATCAATTACCCAGTGAATACCTTAAAATTGCAGTAGGTGCTATTTCTTACCCAATATATATCCTTATAAATCAATCTGCTATTGAGCAATATGTACCAGCTCTTTGGAAAGTATCCCATGTTATCCCTCCTCACAAAGAAGGCACCTCCACAGACTTTACCAACTGTAGACTCATTATCATACTCTCCCCACTATCCAAAATACTGGAAAAATGTATTCATTTGTAACTTCTTAATCATCTCTTGAAAAATAACCTCCTTTCCCCCACCCAACATGGTTTCCACCCAAAACATAGCGCAGCAACTGCCCTAATCAGTTTCATAAACACAGTAATCCAACATAAGAATAACAGGTTACTCACCTCCTCTATATTTCTCGACTTATCTAAGGCCTTCGATATGGTCTCCCATAAAATACTTATCCATGAGCTAGCCTCTCTTAACCTCTCTCACTCAACCCTTTCCTGGTTCATCAGTTACTTAACTAACTGCCAACAAGCAGTTAGATGGCAAAATGAACTGTTGTCCTCTCTACCTATCTCTGTTGGTGTACCTCAAGGATTTATTTGTGGTCTCCTTCTCTTTACTATAGTCACAAATAGATTAAAATTGCCACTCAGCATGCTACCTTAATTCAATATGCTGACGACTCCTCCCTCATATTATTTTCTCCATCATTACCTACTCTTCTCACCAAAACCAACAATCCTTCCTGGACATAGAAAGATACCTTAACAATTCTCAACTGATCCTCAACCCTTCTAAACAAAACTAATGCTTTTCTCCAATAGCAAAAAATCTTTAGACCCAACTTCATACACCATTTTTTCATCTAACAATACCTGCATTGAGCTGGTTGATTCTACATCGCTACTAGGAGCCACCATAGACAAGGACCTTAAATTTCATAAACATTTAGCTCTAGTCATCAAGAAAGTGCACCTCAGATGTCTCAGACATGGCTCCCTGTACAGAATAAAGCAAGTCCTAACGGAATCCACCCGATAAGCAATCAGTAGAATTCACCTTCTTGCTACCCTCTTATATGCCTCACCAATTTTCACCAATTTAAGAAAATGTGACTTAGCTAAACCAGAATCCTGTTACTATAAAGTAGCCAGATACACCTCCAACCAACATGCTAGAACCCACCACTGCACTATACTACACCAACTCAATTGGCTGGAACTTCCCAACCTATTAGCCTATAACCAACTGGTACTAACTCACTCTGCTCTGCTTCACCCTGATAACTGTCCGTCTGTTAGCAAACCTGTTCAGCCCTACTCTAGCAGCAGAATGCTAAGGTCTTAACAACTTGCTTTTGAAGGTTAACAAGTCAAACAACAGTTATGGAGATTGTCTGTACTCAAATAAAGTTGTCAAAGCTTAGAATGATATCCCTCAATATATAGTTAACATTAACAATACTTCCAAATTTAAACAACTACTAAGGGAACATCTCAAACATACTTGGCTCTGCCCCTGCACTAGACATGATTAATAATCTAGCTTACCCCTCTCTAGCTCTCCCCTACTACCTGGTCTCTTCCCTTTCTCATATCCAATTTTTCCTTCCTCTTTCAACTGCTTCTCCCTCTGAACTGCCAGTGTTAAAATCTCCTTGCCTGTTAATATCACTTCTCACCCTTAACTCTTTCTTTTTTCTCTTGGTCCCAATTGTTTATACATTATCACCACACCAAATCAAGCTCTTTCTACCTTGATAATTCTTGTATTCCTTCAAATGTACTGTAAGAATTTGCTATTGTCAATTGTACATATTATGCTATTTCTTGTATCTCTAGACATGTAACTGAATGCATTTTATTGCAGATTTTATGTATTTTAAGTTTTATTATACTGCCCACTCTTTGTATTTCTCAATTTGTCTTATGTACTAGTACAGCATTGTATCTGTGGAGCTTTTCTCCCCAGGCCTCTGCTGAAAACAGGCCAGCTGTAGCCCAGTTGGACTATCCCACTAAATAAATGGAAATAAACAAATAAATTACTCCAAATAATACAGACTATATAACCTGACAAAAAAGTCAAGCCCTTTGCAGTGGCTGGAGGCTGTAAAGAAGATTCTGGAAAAATATATTACTAAAAGGCAACATGGTTAGACTATAATACACAATCCAGGCCTATTAATTAATTAATTAATTAATTAATTAATTAATTAATTAATTAATGCATCAAATAAAGCAAAACAAATACAGACAATATAAATTCTGCTGCAGCAGCTTTTTTCCAAAAATCTACAAGTCATAAAATATCAGAAATTACTACATACGTATAGAATACTTTTTTGGGGGTGCTCTTACATGTTTTGCAGGACTCCTACATCTAATTTTTGCCCTCTCTATGTTTTCTCTGTCATCAAGCTAACCTTTCTGATATCGCTCAGTACAGGTCTCACCAACTTGTATACCTAACAATACCATATTGTTGTAGCATACGCCTCCAGAGTCAACACAGACAGATGTTGCAGAAATGGGGCTCCTTGCAGGGTATTGAATCAGATCCCCGCTAGCCATACCAGCATCACATTACTTGTTTTTCTCTCTCCCCAGTTACGATAAACACTGTTAAACCTGTAGATCATATACTAGTTTCTTCTTTACTCTTAAAAGAGATTTTGATTTCATTTTAAACAGTTATTTCAAATTTTACACAAAATCAATCAATAAATAAATAAGACAATGAGAGCCAATTTCTAAAGAAAAGAAAAACAAAACACTCTCACATTGAATACAGGCTTGGCATGAGAAACAGTAAGCCTGTCTTTCCTTGAAACTCACATTTATTACATCTGTCCACCCATTAAACAACAAGAGCCATACTGGGATTCATACTCTAATAGCATATCATGAAGTACATAAGATCTATGTAAATGGTGCATAAATTATAAAGACAAATGTATAGTACATTTTCTAACAGAATGGGGCAGCCTGCTGAACATTTGTCCCTCTTCAGGAGCAGCCCAGGAGCACTGTCTGGTGAAGTAACTTGGCAGAGTCATTCTAACAGCATTGGACAGCCCGCTGAACATGTGTCCCTCTTCAGGAGCAGCCCAGGAGCACTGTCTGGTAAAGTAATCATATACTTAATGATGTACAATTCATTCAAAGCTAAATAATAAACACACTGTCAATATTAACAAAACCAAGAATTCCATTCAAAGAGCATGGCTCATGTAATGGTGCTCCTTTTACTACAGTTTCCTTCCTTTACACCATAACTACACTGGTTCATAGGTACTAGTTACTAGGCTTGCAGACCAGATGACCACTGAGGGGCCTTGCCCAAATTGCCAGTTTCTCCAATCAACTGGCTGGTTAAGGGACCTATTCAAGTGCAGGGCATAAATATGAGGCAAAAGCAGAGATTTCCAACAAAAGTGGAGAAAAAGAAAAGCAGACTGCTATAAAGCTGAGGTCTGGCACTTAGTGTAGATGATTAAGGCTTATGCCTCCTATAACTAAGGTATAGGGTTTGAGCCTAAGCAAGTCACTTAACTAAACTTCCCTCTCTACCTAGGGCATTACACACACACCACTTCTGGTTTGTCACTGACAGAAATGAATGCCTGTAAGTCATATGAAAGCACAACTGTATTCCATCTCTCTGCTCATGCTTTGCCTCTGTAGTGTTTTTTAAAACACACCATCTTGGAGAGAAGATCACGTTACAGTCATACATCTGTCAGACACAGTCTTTGTTAAGATTAGGACTCACTGGGGCAAGAAAAAATGTGCACTGCATACATTGTCCCCCAGATTACATAGGCTGCTTCATTTCTGCCCACTTGAAGGACCTTAAGGTTAGGTATATTTTTGAATATTTTACATATGACATCATATTTGATCAAGACTGGGCAATATTTAAGGACTAGCATTTGTTTCGAGAGTAGACATCACTGACAGAATATACCTCTGTCACTCAGTTGTACCTTCAATTGTATTATGTTGTCACTCCGTTGGCTCTGTTATGAATTATTCACTTTGTGGTAAATATTTGGAATTTCAGAGACAGCTCAAGAAGAAATGCAGCACTGCATATACTAATGAGGCATTCTGGAGATGAGACTTATGCTAGTTAGCCATATGCTCTCCCGCAGAACTCACTACAGAAAGGCGGTTATGTAGCTAAGTGATTCAGAGAATCCTTTGGCCACATAGTTTAGTACAGCCATTCCTCTCCATTCATGGTAATGAACACAGCCAAAAGGCCATTCTCGTCCATTGTGGTAGAGGTTAAGTGCTGGGGAGTTTAATGGTCAGGTACTATCAGGGTATGTATGCGAGTGTGTGTATGTGAGGGACCACATGTGTAAGTATGAATGTGTGAGGTTGTATTGGGTTGGTTAGTGAGGGGGTATGTTAAGTGTGCATGTGTGTGTGTGTGTGTGTGTGTGTGTGTGTGTGTGTGTGTGTGTGTGTGTGTGTGTGTGTGTGTGTGTGTGTGTGTGTGTGTGTCTATGTGTTTCTCTGTGTGTGTGTGTTGGGGGGTGGGGTTAGGATGCCTGCCATACTTCCATACATCCCTAGACTTATGACAGAACCTGGAACATTAGGTTGGGGAAGCAATAGCCTCCAGGGATAACTTCAAAGATGTGGAACGGGGGAGCTGCTAGCGACCAGGGGTAACTCTTAAAATGTGGGAACACTAACCAAAGAAATAACCTTTATCCTCATGCCTTAATGGCATTTACACAGAACATGAACTGGAGGGACCTTTAAAAAACAGGGAAAACTGTTATATCTTGTGCTTTAATGCAATTTAGACATAACAGGAAATGGGGGAACTGCTATACATTATGGAAAACTCTGAAGACGAGCATCATTGGGGTTACTAGAGACCAGACATAGTCTATGCAGAGTGCCTTAAAGACTTAAAGAAAAAGAAAAAGATATGTAGTCAGGAGAACAGTTCGATATCAGAGATACTTATGTGTCATCCTTTAAATGCACTTAAAAGACTTACCACCCTGAACCCTTCTGCCACTGACAAGGGATATTATCCTTGAACCCTTCTACCACTGACAAGGGATATTATCCCTCTGCACCAACACTGAATACTAGGAATGGTACTGCAAAAAAATAAAGACCATAAAAAAGTCATATCCTTAGCACATGGAACTTCAGCATCAACCTTCTGTGCTAATTGATAAGAAAGTGCAACAGGGAATTTTTTAGCATATAGTGAGGGTCTTGGGCATTATTCTATGCCTGCAGAAGATAGGAGGAACAGGAACATCGAACATTAAGTATACCTCTCAACCTCATAGCACAAGATATCAAGACAAAATCAAAATTAATAGTAGGACAAAATCAGGGGTGGATTTTAATTATTCTTCCAACAAACGTACAAAGCCACTAGTAGAGCAGGTTTTATACTACCATGAATCCACTGAAGTAAATGAAGTATAAAACTCTAATGGTTGGCATTAATGACCGACTATGATTACCCATGCTTTACCAGCACAGGAAAATGGTGACAATCAGGATGCTATAATGACACATTGACAGGTATGTAGTCAGTGAAGTGTGTGTGTTTGAGAGAGTGACTCGGCCTGGGAGTGCATCTGCCACTACTGCTTACCACCACAGGAAAGTGCTGATCTGCGCATGTGGTAGTTAATGGCAATTCAGAGACATGCAAATTATCTGATAATGAGGCCTTTTCTCATTGCAGACTTCTTTGAATATGAAAATACCACATCATGTAAAGATGGTCTTTTTTTACAGTAGCCATTAAAACTGTAGTGTTCTTTCTGAATCCACAAGCGTGTCTAATATATATTTGAAACAATGCAAAGTAAAGCAAAAGTAGAAGATTGCTTTATGTCTTAGCATATTCTAAAATTATGGAATAGACTTCTTATGCACATACCCTGGACAAGCACCAAGCTGGTCTCATGTGATTCATCTTTCTTAATGGCTCATAGTACAGGTCTTAAACTTATGAACTAATTTATAAACCTATGGATCTGTGTACTCTGTGCAGCACAGGCTAGTAACATCCTTAGACTGACCACTTCAGTGGGAATGCCAGATGAGCTCTGAAAGGTTTCTGACAAAATGTTTCCAAAATATCAACATTTCACAAACCATAAAAATTACAAGTGCTAAGGCAAAAAACTGAAAGAAAATTTATATGTGAAAAAACTTGTTTTTAGTAGAGTAAAGATTTCAGAATTTCAAAACTTATATTATGATTCGGTTTTATTTTTAATATGAAAATCTCACATTGTTTTACAGTGTGAGAAAAAAAAGTCCAGCCTGTTACATCTTAGTAATCTTACCTGCTATGTAAGAACTGTTGTGGCAGTTCTCAGCTTTCCATTGATGCCCTGCAAGTCACCTCTGTGGCTGCAATTGCAGAAGTTTATCAATAAGTTTTATTTATATCAGTAAGTTTATCAATGCATTGAATTATATTTACAGGCTATAATGAGTATCTTTTGTCAGATGAGTGCCAAGCATCTGTGACAGTTTCTTCAGCCTTATGTTGGGTCTCCGACAGTACCATGCAGTGAAATATACCTCAGACCATTTCCATGGTATTACTCCTCATACGCAAATACTGATATAATTGATAAATGCTTCTATTAAAAGACTGGGAAGGTGACTAGCAGATAAGTCCATTGGTGGTATCACTGCAGGGTCTATATTATGAGACTGAATGTTCAGGTGACCAAACACCAGAACACTGAACCCGTAATATCGGAAGCAAAAAATGGCGAACAGCCAATTTAATGCAGGGAAAGATTTCCCTTGGCCATTCACCAGATTTTGTCATTTGTCTACTGTAGAGTGATCTCAGAGTTGGTATATTTAGTTATGGGGGTGTGGGAGGCACAGACCCCCATGTCGGGGGTGTGGGGGGGGTGAAGCCCCCCACTTAGATTGGTTATAATGTTATGTTTTTTGTTTTGTGGCTAATGGTCGTCTTTCCAAGCGCCATTTGCTGGTTTACACTTTGATATTACGAGTTCAATGTTTAGGTGTTTGGCCACCTAAACATTCCATCTCATAATATAGACCCTCACTGCAGGCCTTGATGAAGCGGGGCCTGAGTACTGGGATGAAGATTTAGTTTACCAGTCAGTCTATGTCCTCATTCTTATCTCTGGTTGTGAACTATGGTCTGTGTCTAACAGAAAGAGATCATTGATAGAACTGGTAGAAATGAGGTTCCTTCTTAGGGCTATTGGGCTTTGCCCCACAACCAGAGTAAAACTCAGCAGTCAGTGAGGATCCTGGGGGATTCGGGAGTACAACAGCTGCTCCTCAGGAAAAAAGATGAGTCATTTGAGGTGGCTTGGTTACCTAGTAAGGCTGCTGTATGAGTGCCCCCATTAGAGGCTAACTGGGCAAAGACTACTGGGATGAAGTCCCTGGGAAGGCTTGGCCTGGGAATGCCTAGACATCTCAAAGTATGAGCTGGAAACTGTGACTGGGGAACAGAGAAGGCTTGTACAATCTGTTCAGCATAATACTGTGACTACCCTGACCAGGCTAAGCAGCTTAGCAAATGGATGGATGGATTACTATGAATGATCAGTTTAAGGGACTGGCTGGGGACTTTCCAAATAAAAGGAGATGTCTGGATGAAGGCTAACTAATGACAAATGAAACAGAGGTTAGGCATCCTCAGAATAAATGTTGCTGCATGTAATTGTTATAAAAGCAGTGATGCAGCAATGCTACAAAAGTAGATCAGGTGGCTAACTGCTTAAAATGATTCTTGTTTCCCCCATTATCCACAAAGAGGAATACAGAATGCATATATTATTCACTTAAAGGAACACAGAGCCCCTTAGTTGAAATAAATATGTGATTTGTGACGTGTTAAAATAACCCCCCAAAACACCATGCATCCCGGAGACAATGATAGATTGGTTCTGATGACTTAGCTTGCCTTAAGACATGAACACAAATCTGAAATTTTGAAGAGTTAAATCTTTTGCATCTCAACAAGTCTGTCATTAACTCTCATTGTTACAATACAGCCTTGGAAACAAAAAAAACTGCCTTTCCTCTTCATGAAAAACTTTCACTCGTGATCTGATTATTGTCCTATTTCTGTTCTGCCTCTACTGACCACAACACTCAAAAAACTGTATTTTCAGCCTATCAAACATATTAATATATGCAGGTACCTTCCTAGACAACAACAACATGGCACCACTTTCACAACCTTTCAAACAGTTTCTAGCATTACCCTTAACAACACTGATCCTAGGTATCTTTGCAGTGGCAGTTTTGCTGGTGTGAATTGGGTATTTATCATCTTTATTCACTATCTACTTACTGATCAGCTGTAGGCCTTACATTTTCAAAAGACTCCATTAAATCATATTCTAGCTATCTTTCTTCAAGGCGAGCAACCTTTCATAGTCCCAGTCCCTTTCCTGCTGGTGTTTCCTAGGAGTCTGTCCATGTTTCCTATTGTTAGCATCTTAAGTTATTGCTGATTTCAGGGTTGCCAGATTTCCAGCCCCCCAGTTAGGGACAGAAAAAAAAAAAAAAGAAGAAGGTCTCTCACAGCAAATGAAGACCAAAAAAAAAAAAAAAAAAAGGAACACAGTTCCACATTAAAGAACACCGGCTCTGCACTAAACACGGAGCTTCTCGTGTTTAATGCATTGATTGCAGTTCCCCATTCAACACAAGTAGCTCCGTGTTTAGCGATTTTTGATTGGCCTGTATACCGGCATATGGGCCAATCAAAAATTGCTAAACACGGAGCTTCTCCTGTTTAATGCGGGAACACAAGAAGCTCCGTGGTTAGCAATTTTTGATTGGCCCGTATGCCGGGTATACGGGACAATCAAAAAAAACAAAAACAAAAAACAAAGAAAGCGGAGGCTGGCCGGGATTTAAACCAGCAGGGCGGGACTCGGGATGAGGCTGCTGATCTCGGGACAGTCCCGCCCAAATAGGGACGTCTGGCAACCCTGGCTGATTTATCTAATTTTCAGGCCTTTCCTTCAGCAAATATATTTGATTTGCCTGCAAACTGAATTTATTTTAATATGAGATTGTTTTATCAGGAAACATTTCCAAATAAACACAACTAAAACTAAATTATTGCTCTAAAATCTTATACACATCTAATCCACAATACCTGCAATTGAACACAGTTGCTAATTTAAGTACTTGTGGGCCTGGATGAATCTGCTCATTTCCTTAACCTTCCATACATAACTGTATCAGTCAGAAGGTTTCCTCACAAGTCAGAACTGTTTAGATGGCCACCCATTTTTTTAATGTGGAAACAAGGCTGCCTACTGATAAGAATATTTTTGGTTTACAAAGGTTTGTACCATACAAATGTCTACCCTTGTTTACTCAAAAAACACAATGTATAAACCTTGTTACATTAACTATTTTGCTTTATTACTTTATCCAACCAATATGAGCATCATTTCAGTTTAATAACATGCTAGATAGTTCTACATATTGAGAAGTGCCTCCCCGACACCTAATTCTCAAACGCCTTTTAATGGACCTATTGCACTTCTTTTCCCTCAGCAGAGGCAGAGATGGAAATGTTTTCTAAGCAGACCCTCACCCCCAATACTGGTTACAAGGTACATAACTTTCTTTCTCTGATTGTCCTTGGGTCTGGTTTGCTGTAACTCTTGTGCTCATGAGCATCAAGAGCTAAAATAAATTTAGAAGAACATATTCCCTGCTTCTCTCTCACTTTTGTAATTGTGTTACAGGTTCTCACTATGTCGTCATTATACTAGCAGTACAACTTAATGCAACTCTGAAATCTCATGTTGTATTTATACTTTTGTAACATATGTACAAGCCCACATTCCTCTCAAACTGTAGTTCGCTTCAAAGCTGATACCATCATTACTCCGTTTTCTCTGAACGACTTCTAAAGGGTCCATCATAATGCTAAGCTATGGTCGTCAAATCATAGCTTGGTTCAGGGTTAAATCTCCTCTATAAGTCTGGATTGGTTTACCATAGTTACTTTTATACTCACTCACTATCAATTTGCTGTTAATTTGTTTCACAAAAGAAACTGTATAATTATGCTTATTGTTAATTTTGCCTGCGTTATGTCATATTATAATTTCATCTTGCCTCACCACATTGGACTCTGCAGATACAAGATATTTATGATATCGCAGAAACTTTTCTTTAAAAATTACTATACTCCTTTCAGTTCAAATTACTTATAGTGTTGGGACTGGCATTAAACGATTTGTCTGCCTCTGAGATCACCTCATACTTGCAGTTTAGTTTGTTGTATATTTTATGTATTTTTCTGTTTTTATGGAGGTCTGTCATATTTTCATTGCTTACTTCATTAAACACCCTGTGCACCTACATGTGGTTGTTAAATACATTACATTGTACACCATTATACTTTTCAACAAGTTATAAAAACTACACTTTATGTTTTAATATCACTTCAATCCCCCAAACATCAAACAATTGGAGAAAGGGGATGTAGATGGATGGACTGACACAAGTTATGATGTTAGTACCAAAATATTTTTTTGCTTTGTCATTTTTATACTACATTCATGTCTGTTTTAGTATGTTACTGCTTGCATCCTTTGTTAACTTTTTACAGTTTGTGTGGCCTTGCCTTGGTCACAAATCAGCTATCTAGTTAAACAAATAAGCAAATACAACCACTATGTAAAAATGTATTAGATCATGGGAATTTCTGAATCTGCTGCTTTAAGATGAGGTAATAACTAATTTATATTCCTGATCTAAGTTTTGCTATGGAGATCAACCCTGGAATTCAGGGAATTTCTCTCTGCCAGTGTTAATTGCCAATGAGGGTTGGTGAGTTAATGTGGCATACAAAAAAGTGCATTTCACAGACAAGATATAGCTGCACAAAGAAACGGCTCATTAACGGTTCATTACCATGTCTCTGAATCGAACACTAGCACTGTCAAAGTTAATAGTGCTAGTGTTTTCCCAAGTAGCACATGCATTCCATTAGCAAAGACACCCTCTATATGCAAACATGCACACATTCTCACACCCATACACACACACACACACACACACACACACACACACACACACACACACACACACACACACACACACACATAGACACACACACACACACACACACACACACACACACACACACACACACACACACACACACACACACACACACATACACACACACATTCATTCAACCTCATTCTGCCCATACAGACACAAGCACACACCTCCACATGTATACTCCTGACCACACTGCCACCACTGCTTTGCTTCACTTAATCAGACTTCAAATTATCCAAAGTACAGGGTTTGATTCCCTCACACCTTGCTTGCCTGCTGTTTGATACTGATCAAGTCAGCTAATCATACTTTGCTCCTGGGTCTCCCTGTAAAGTGATTGCGAGTCTAAAGGGCCAAACTGGTTAACAAATAAGATTATAATTGGAATGAATGGGTGACCACCATCTTTTGACAGTGCTCACATTTTCCTCCCCTGGACATTTTCCAGGGGAGAGCACATGGATATTTAGAGTTAGTCACTGCTCTATGATGCTGCTTTAGCATGTTGTTTTCATGTGTGAGACCAGTGTCTGTACTAAGGCCACCTGTCTTCATCAGTAGAGCATTCTAAGTCTAAGGAAAGCTTAGTGCAGTGCAAAATCCTTCTTTTCTGAATTCCAGGGAAAGTTGATTAAAGTTTACTTCTGCTAAGCACCAACAGCAAGCTTTGCTAATGATGGGACAGCTAGAGCAGAGGGTGTAATCAGGGCTGGTCTTGGTGAGATGGAACCCTAAGCCTGACCACTCCGTAAATATTTTTGTGGTTTGCCTTCTCTTTATCTACACTCCTTGTCTGATTTAAATAAATTGGCAAGAAAATATGGCCTGCACGTGATGACCATCCCAGATAAATTACTTTGCACAGAATGCTAAGATACCAGTCTGTTGAAGATGAGCTCATGTTACTTGAAACCAGAAAAAAATAGTTGTTTAGCACCCCCTTCCCCCTGCAGCATAACCTAAAGCAGATAAGGAAAAGATAAATGGGTCAGACATGAATGAAAAGATAGGAGAAGCTGAAATTTAAATGGGTCAAGAAGGGAAAAGAAAAATATATACTAACATACATAAGTATGACATTTGTTGTTCCCTGTAGTGGATCTATAGAAAGATTTTTGTTTTGTGATCTACTACATGTCTATCATGGATTGCCAAAGCCCAGAGCACATAAGTGGTAAATACCAGCAATGTAAAACAAAAAAGGACTTCCAGGCATGTATCTACATCAACTAACTTATATAAAACTTGGACACAGTTACCGTGGTTACTATCAGATGCTTTCTAGGCTGACCTAGTGGAAACCAGCAATGTAGGAGAGGACATTTGTCACCTCTGCTGTAATTTTTGAAAAAGCCAAAATGTGTCACAATGCCTATAATTAGCACATTTAACTGAATATGTCATATTTTAACCCAGCAAAACTATAAGTGTTTCTGTAGGTTGACAGCATCAACTGCATTTTAATGCAGCCTACTGCAAATGTGCCAGTCATATGCCCTGTAATATGGTGGAATTACTAAAGCACGTTTGTCTGTATTTGTGCATATATATCCCTGAGTCTCTGTGTATGTAGTGTGTGTGTGTGTGTGTGTGTGTGTGTGTGTGTGTGTGTGTGTGTGTGTGTGTGTGTGTGTGTGTGTGTGTGTAGAGAGAGAGAGACAGAGGGAGAGAAATCAGACAAAGATGAGAGAGAGAGTTCAAACATATGCTCACTTTTAAACCAGACCCCAAATAAACTGCTGTTTCATTGAAAAGGTTTCTCAGCAATGGTCCTGGCCTAAGTCCAGAAGTCCATTATAACAAAAGTGTGCGTCTACTTACAGATCATCTCCAGGCCATAGAGAACTGAAGCCCTGACTATGCTGCAGGTGACATGAGTTTAATTAGTGGCTCAGGTGCCTGTAGGAGCTGGCTGGTGAGCATAGGAGCGAATGACCACTGCTGGCTTGCCCATCTTGTGGGGGGCTCTGGTTTACCACATGGGTGACACCTAGAGAGAGAGAGAGAGAGGTATTCACCTACTGGAGTTCTGAGCCAGCCAAGCAAAAGCTGCCATAGTACATTCACATTATATATCTGGGGAAAATTGGCATGTAGAGACATTCTTCCCCTTAGAAGGCATATTATAGTTTCATCTTGCCTCACCACACTGGAGTCTTCAGATACTAGATAGCAGCTGATGTGGATACTTTCCAAGGGGAGAGGACAGACCACTTCCTACGACCAGGTAGATAACCTGTTCCCTGCCACTTGACTGTCTCCAGTAAATGGAGGCCAAATGGCAGACTCCTGCAAGGATGACTAAACTGTAAGCGTATTACATAGTCTAGGAATACCCATCTCTCTTTCCTTTGGAATGAATGCTTCAAGTAGGTGAAGGAAGGAGCCATCAAGCAAGGTCCTGTGGGGAAGCAAAAACAAAATATATGCTTCATCCAAGATTGTATCCTGGGCCCTCCATTTCAGTATTCTAGTTGCTTTGCTACTAAAGCTAAAATCTGGCTATGGTCCTAGAGCACCATCTCTTCCATGTTTAACTTTGTCTAGTGTGTCTTTTAAACTGCCTTAAAATTCTGCCTTCCCTATATCCCTACCTTCCCATTCCATGCCATATTAAATGCCGCTATAGATTCCTTCTTCACTACCGATAAACTACTTTTACAGCTCCAGGAAGTATTTATTCCCCATAATCTACTGCAGATTTCCCCATCTTTCATGATCAGAATGACTGCCTTCATATCTGATTGACATAATTTTAACTGATATTACTTTACGTCTTTTTTGGTCTCAAGCGAGAAGAGCCCTAACCTAGTTTTTTAGTGATATTTTTACCCTCTATATGATGGATATTTCAAGTAGCTTTCCACTGAATTTATTCCAACTCAGTATTCAGTGTGTGTGATATGAGGCTCTGTGTATAATGGAAGCATTACCTCTTTTCTCCTGTAGTCTTTACACTTGAGGATACTCTCCCTTCTGTTTTCTGCTGCCTCTGTTCTCTTACCCTTCTCCTTATGGTAGTCCATTTGTGGATAACATCCCCAGATCCTTTTCCCACACTGATGACATCAGTTCTACCCCCTCATTTTGTCAAATATGTCACAATCGGATTGTTGTGGCTCAGGTTCTGTACTTTGAACATTATTTTTATTGAACCTTATTTGCCACCTTTCTGAGCTCTTGTTCATCCTTATTAAATCATTCCATAGACTTTCTCACACCATTCTTTGCTGCAACTATCTTTGTGACATCAGTAAAGATGCTGATCATTTCCTCTGTTCCACAGATTTGTCTGAGAAAAATGCAGTGGCGAGTACTGAACCCAAGACAGACTTTTGTACTTCACCAGTCACATTCCTAATTCCTGACATTGGTCTTCTGCCTGCAATCACCTCTGTGTTACCAAACAACCACTGAGCTATCCAGCTGTATTGTCCTGGTCCTGTCTCCCCCTCTTCTAGTTTTCCTATCAACCTCATGTGTGGATTTGGAATAAAATCATTGCTGAAGTCTATGAAGACTATATCTACAGGTGTAAGGTGTGCACCTGTCAAATCCACGTGTAACTTGTTGGATGTTGCTCATGACATTGCTGCTCTCTGGAAAAGTTACAGTCTTTCCCTGTCAGAATTCTATACACGAACTTCCCCTGCCACTAGCACTGCCATTAGGCTAACAGGCTTGTAGAACCATGCCCCATACAAAGGTTTATTGAGGATCTTCAGTATACGCAGGTCAAATTTCTGAGGACTCTGGGAGGAAGCCCATCTGCTTCTTTTTGCTTTATCTTCCATAAGGATGGCCAGTTTTCTCTGAACTTCTAACCTCTTCACCCTGGTGCCTGCCTTCTGTTCTTCACATTCTGTCCTGCTTTCCTTTTAAAATGGCATCATCCATTTACTTTTCTTTCTGAAGAATGAAGCGAAGCGTATAATCATTAACATTCCCCCAGCCTTCTTTCTTCTTCCCACCTTTGCACAACTTGACTACTTCAGTTCTCTTTTCCTTTTTTTTTTCTTTTTAGTCCCCCTGAATTTCCTCTTTACTTCCCTGGCTTCCAGTGCCCCACATCATTATCAGGTCTACTAGCTATTCTCCTACCCTCAGACTTACTCTGATATTGCTGGGCCTGGTCATGGATCCTAAGGGTACCCTGAGGGCTTGGCATGTCTGTGCTTCTATCTGTTTTTTTTTTTTTTTTATGCCCTACACAGTCCCTATCGCCCCTGCACTAGCTGATTGCATTCAATAGCAATTCCCCTCTTTGGACCATGTCTCCCAGTAGGGAGCATATCAGCAAAGTCCTCCCAAACTTGATGGGCACTCCCACTCTTCACTGTTGCTCCATCAGTCACCTGAGCTGCTATTGAACCCAGGTTAGTTGGGCCATAGTTAGGGCTTTATCCTTGTATGCCACTGGATCAGCAGCCACTTTGCTTCCCTTCTTGATCCCTTATGATAACTCATGTTCAGTTTTAGCATTTGCAGTCCTTACTGTCTCAGTTGCCTTTTTGATAGACTGCCTGTGCTGTGCTTCCTTTACCTCTCCTTCGATTCCCTTCCACCTTTCATAGGCATGTAGCCTAATTCCTAATCACAACTTCTATGTAGCCATTAGGTTTTCTTCTTTTTTGTCTTTTTATGTCTTCCTCATACCCTAGTCTATAGCCCTGTGTACTATATTGCAGACACATCCCCATAGTTTATTTATAATAAAACACACAATAATATTCAGAAAGAACACAGCTGTTTTAAGTATCACTCCCTAGCACTTCAGCATAATGCCCTCTAGGGGAGCATCAACATACTACCATTAATACAGCTTATATATATATATATATATATATATATATATATATATATATATATATACATATATATATAATATATATATATACATATATATATATATATATATATATATATATATATATATATATATGGGTTCACTTTATAACATCGAAATACTGAAATGTCAATTTCAGTATCTCAAACTATGAAGTCGAATGTTACAAATAGTGAATGTTCATAATCGCAAATTTGACATATCTCAAAAATATGTCGAATTCGCGGTTATGAAGTTGCGCTACATAATGTCCGGGTTTGTGTTTTGTTGGTGTGTGGTGCTGTGTTTGGATGTAGGTGTTATGTCAGGTAAGTGAGTGTTTTGTAAGGGTTTTGAGTGGGTATTAGAGTGTGTGAGGGATCGGAGAATGTGTGTGAGTGAGCTTTTGTGTTGTGTTTGTGCAATCTCGAAGTTAGTATATATAAGTAGGGGGGGGGTGTGAGGGGTGCAGTGTGTGTGAGTTGTGTATGTGTGTTGTTTTTTTGTTTATGTTGTGATGTGGGTGTTGTGTTGTATGTTTAGTGTAGTGTGTGCGGTGTTTTCGGTTATGTGGTTTCACGGTTTTTGTTTGTCGGTGTTTTGTGGATTCGGTTTTATAGTCTTAAGATACTGAAATTCGATATTTCAGTATTTCGAGGTTATAAAGTGAATCTATATATATATATATATATATATATATATATATATATATATATATATATATATATATATGATCTTTCCAATCTCTCAATTAACAATCAGTAAATTAATCTTAAAAAAATGAAATACCTCTACACTGACTCATTGTGGACACATTCCCATGGCTTGTTTATACCTTTCAGTTACTGCCAGTCTCCTGAATCATCCTAACCAGCTCCCCCAGGACAGCATAATTTACTCCTCTAAAAATCCCCCACTAGAGCTTTTTTCAACTACCCAGTGGTTTAATCAGTCTTGGCTAATGGCTCCGAAAGCATAAGCTCCGTGGTCCCCTCTACAATGGGTAGGACAAGGTGCAGAAGTCGGCCCATTCTGATATGGAATTTCACTCTTTGATGTCCAGGACCTCAGTGAACTACATCTCTTTCCCTGCCCTGCAGCTCAAGATTTCTCAGTCTGTTCCTGACACATTCAAATCTTACCAATGATGTCTGCCCTCTTCTTCCTCCTTTATTTTCTGCTTCAGCCTCTTATCATCCTCTTAATCTGTTATTTCTGAAAGACAATATACCCCATACATAATTATCAGGATGTTTTGTCTTAGAGTAAAGTAAAACTTAATAAATAATTCTTATAGTGCTGCAAGAGATATTAGTATATCATAGATCACTGCTATAACATAAAGCATGTTTTTCTTTTTCTTGTCATAGCTGTCCTTTAAAGAGACAGCTATCTTATCAACAATATATACATGCGACTGTATGCTCTGCTATAATAAGCACATAGTTGATCAAAAGGTTATCTGTTTTAATAATCTGCTTGATATTCTGTCATTTGGAAGGTAGTGAGCAGCATGGAAGTACTGTACACGGCGGGGATGGAAGAACAGCATAACTCACCACTACCTCATTTAGGAAGCTAGTAGTACACCTGGTAATTTATTCTAGGAATCCTGGTAAATGTCTCATCTGTGCCAGCTTGCCATAGTTGTACACATGATGCATACTGTGTAAGTTTGTTCAGTTGAGCAAATGTAGTGTCTGTCAGTTAGTTGCAGTTGTGCTCATGCAGCATGTTGAGTCCATTAGTTTCAGCTATGTACATGCAGCATGCTGAGTCAATAAGTTGTAATCATGCATCTTTTGCAAACCTGCACAATGCTGTATTAGTTTATTCATTTGGATAGATACAGCATGTTGCGTCACTTAGCTGCAGCTGTGCACTTGCAGCAGGCTGAGTCAGTTTGTTCAGTTATGCACATAAGTACTGAAGCAGTGTGTGTTGCAGCTGCATACATGCCCGCATGCTGATTCAATTTGTTCAGTTATGCACATAATGCATGCAGGCAGTGTGCTGCAGCTCTGCATATTCTTGCATGGTTAGTAAGTTTGGTCAGTTATGCACATGATGCACATCCTCTAGGGCTGCTGAAGGTAGTTAAGGCAAATCAACTTTGAGACGGTAGCTCATCCCACCCTTTGGAGATTGCATAACAGTGGGGAATGGGATAACCAAACTTAACCACTGTTCAGTGATCTTAAACTTGAAACAGCAATATACCACAATTTTTAATGACGGACCTTAGGGTTAGGGTTGGGTTAAGGTAAGTGGATAGCTAGTAGTGTATTTATGGTTTACTGTAGGGTTTTGTGAAGTGTATGCGTGTGGATTATTTATCTTTGTGTGCTTGTGTTGTGTGTAGGTGTGTCAGAACACTGAATTTTTTCCCTGGGAAAAATTCTCTATTCTGACTCTTCGATTTTATGGTCTTTCGATCGAATGGGTTCAATATTATAACATATAAAGCTTTAAGACTTCAGTATTATAATATAGACCCTTGAGATGTAGGGACCTGCTAGAATGTGTCCTGAAACACATTGACTGAATGGTTGAAAAAACAGGCTTACACATACCACGCCTGAGATGGCCATTTCCCAGAATACTCCCTTTTCTCCGAGATATGTGATCACAGATTTGGTATATATAAGCTCAGAGGGTGTGGGAGGTTTGCTGCACTGCAAAATTGAAATCAGAAGAGTGATGTTCAAGATTTACCCCCGGATTCATGAAACCTCTGTGTAAGACTAAATAAGTCTTACTCAGAAACTGCAGTTGAATGGTCTGATGTCAGTGTGCTATACATATTCATGAGGGCATGCCGACTCCACTCCAAGTCTAACAAGGACCATGCAGGAAGGCAGGGGGCATGTCTGACTGCTGAGCAGTCCTAAGGTCCATGCCACTGCAAGTGTCTGAATTGTGACATGTCAACACACATGAGCGAGTCCGCTCAAATGTCAACATACCCAACACTACACTCCCTCACATTGTAAACCCCCAGTAGAGTTATAAAAATGTAAAACTTTTTTTTTTTAAAATTCCTGATATAGCTGCCCGTTATTTGCGCGTGCTTGCACGGGTGTGCCCATAGCTTAGCTGCAGTTAGCAATGTCGACATTGAAGAGCATAATAACAAATGTTTATGCAAATCAATCCAAATAGCAATAGCGTAGTGGTAGAGCCTTCGCACAAAGAGGAGGCATTCACGGTTCGGGTCCCACCACTCCCCTCTCTATTTTATGTTTTAAATTAGCATATGAAATAATTCCTGACATATATGACTAAAATATTACTAAAAAGCATTGAAATGGCCTATGTATTAGTGAACAAAATGTATATATGGAAATGTAAGGAGGATCTTGACATATAAATGCCCATAGCTAAGCAGCGCTTTACGCAGCACAATCTAGTTGTTCACAGCTAAGCAGCGCTTTACCCAGTGCAATCTAGTTGCACACATCTAAGCAGCACTCTACCCAGTGCAATATGTTTGCGTGGAGCTGCGCTCCATGCTAACCAGCGCACTGTAGGGCAACATGAAGCAACGTCAGACAACGTCGGGCAACGTGGAGCAACATGGAGCAACGTAGAGCAAAGTTGCCTAAACACAGCCACACCCCCTAGCCTGTCTGGACAGTAGTAAAAAAAAAGCAATGACAAGATTCGAACGCAGGACACTGTGCACTATAATCAAAGTACTGAACCACTAAGCCATGACAGCTTAGGATAAACATCCACTGTTAACATACATATACTTATAAATGGTATATTAACCATTGCTAAGCAGGTCTGCAGTCAGCCGAGAATTTTCAAAAATGGCCAATCACAAAAAAGTGTGGGAAATGCAGCATATTTAACCTCCATAGGTGGGAATACTCACCATAACTGATTGTAGCTCCCATCTGCAGTTAGAATGTCTGGTGCTGGAGAGGGTACTCACTTTTGAGTGCAACGCTGGGGCATCGAGGAGTCAAAATACATGGTTTGGCTACTTGTCCATCGTCATGAGTCTCAACTCCTCCAGGGCCAGTTCCAAGGGACGGAGTATAAGGCAGAGGCTTGGAACCAGTTGGCTCATGATCTCACCAGTGCCACAGGCGTCCCTCAGACTGGTGAGCAGGTCTGTCACCACCATGCAGACCTGAAGAGATGGAAGCAGGACCTACTGAATCAATGGATCCAGGAGGCCCGTCATATGCAAGATGCCCCACTACTGAGTAGGTAGCCATGGAATGCAGTATGTAAGACATGCTAAGATAGTGTATATAATGGATAGGTATGTCTCAATATCCCTTCATTTACTTCACAGCTGCAGGTGTCCGTGCTGCGAATCAGCAAGCCTATGCAGTTAGACTGCTAAGGCTGTGCCACCAGGCAGGTTAGTAATTATTCCGCATGTATTGTTATATAATATATGTGAGAGAGCATGAAAAAAGTGTTGTATCCCAATAATACAGCTATAAAAGGCCCTGAATAATTTCTCTGCGTGTACTGTTATATAACATAAGTCAGAGAGCCAGAAATAGAGTGTAATAACCCATTAATAAAGGTAAAATAAGTCTGGAATACTATCTCTGCATGTAGTGTCATATAAAATAAGTGAGCGAGCCTGAAAAAGAGTGTTGTAACCTATCAATAAAGGTATAATATGTCTTGAGTAGGACTTCCATATGCACTGTAATATCAAATAAAGGAGAGAGCCTGTAGAAAAGTGTGTAATGCAATTAATAAAGGCATAATACTTGGAGTGTGTCTGTGTCACTTAGTTTGAAATGTTGTTGTACCCTTGCATTAAATAAATAGTACAGTTGTATTAAGTGCTGTTAACCCACAGTTGGGCAGTCCCATATAAAGTGGATGAAGGAAATGCCAGTAGCTGTGAAGCATATATACAGTCCTCAACAGTCGTTAAATGGCTGGAATGCATAGGTAAATCATGCACATGAGTAGCTTGTCAAGGTGTTCCCCAGAAATGTGAGTGTGCTACATGAAATGTAGGGTTCTGTAGACATTTAACTGAAAATGTCACGTGAACACATCCAGATATGTAGATGCATAAATATAAATAAAATATATAACTATGCAGCAGTAACATCTGCATCTTGGACAGTTAGTATGTCAGATATAGGTCAGGTATATAATGAACTAGCCAAACCCATTACACAATCCAATGCATGTTGCCTAGTGTAATAATACATGTATGGGATATACACCTGCAGTCAATAGGAATGTAGTGTAGAGTAAAATTACTTATAAGATGTTAATTGAGGTTTCTTTCTACACCCTACTGTATGTGCATAAACAATGCAATTCAACACCTCAATGGGTATGTCTAATCTCAGAACATTTGTTGGGACATATGTCCTATTGTTCTATAAATATCTGCATTTACTTTGATGCATGTGCCCTGTTCAAACACCACAATCTTGGTGGTCTGTTGCCACCAATCATCCCTGCATGCTGTTGTAATGTCCACTGCTGTTCAATATATGCATGTGTTATGCTTGCTGTTCAACTGTTGGAACCCTGGTGTGTTGGGTTAATGGGAATATTACTGCATGCTGTTACAACTAATTTGTAATGCTGTTGTCTATATTGTCATTAAACACACCTAATCACAGAACGTATGGGAAGGCCGGTCCCAGTGGACCCAGCTGTCCCTCCTCAGCTTGTGATTGCACCTGGCACCAGCAAGTCTGGTGCCCAGTCCGGGCTACCCTCCTCCATTGGTCCTGTGCCACCTTCGGGTAGAAGCACTGCAGGGGATGAGGCTTGCGCCCCCTGCAAGCGTGGGTGGAGAAGGGCCACCTGTCACCCTCCGAAGGGTCCGGGTTGTGGTGCATGGCGAAATCCAGCGTTTAGTCACTGATCCCCTATGCCAGCTCGAGGCGAGAGTGACGTGACTCACGGGTGAGCTTGCCCCTCCTACATAGCCCTCAGCACAGCCACCCTCAGGGCTGTAAAGGTGCAGTGGTGACTGCCCATGGGTGGGGATCTCAGTCCCACTGTTACCATCTGTGGGCTCATGGGCTTGCGATTTCCAAACATCCATCCCCGTCAATTGTGTTCACCCACTCTATGTGTCATACTCTGCCCCTGCATGCATCGTGTTTGTCTTGTCTGTTTACCTCCCCAAATATATCTACTTCCCTACCTCACATTCCACTCTCGCCTGAGGGCAATCTGTTCCCACAAAAAATTATGCCCCATACATAGCTGCCCATTTCACACACATGTCTGCTGGACATGTAAGCTGATAATTAGAATTGGCAGTACAACATACTTTGTTGTCCTCACCCCTCTCTCAGAGGTGGAAGGTTTCAAATTTCACTCCAAATTTGCAACATATGCACAGCTGTTGCTGGTAAAGAAATGGGCAGATATGGACCTTCCCTACACTCGTCCTGCACATACTGAGCTGGTTTCCCCACTGTCTTTCCCTCTTTGTGCCCCCTTTTTCACCACTTTCCTATCTCCCCATTTTCTTTTCTTTCAAAGAAATTAGCGTGGGGGTTAGCGAGAGTAAGCACTTTTAAGCAGTAGTTAGCGGGTTTGAGTGAGTGTGTGCATGTGTGCGCTAAGCTTAGCATCACTAAGCATCATGCAAACTCACGCAAACCCCCTTACAACTGCTTAAAAGTGCCTTAATCACTCTGTATGTCAGGGCCCTTGTTCTGCTCAGCAGAAAATTAAAACACCTCTGTCAGTCTTGAACCCATAGCCGGCCTTAGGCATAGGCCAACTAGGTGGCTGCCTAGGGCGCCGCTCTAGTAGGGGTGATTTTCCAGTATTTATTTGGTGTAGGTATACCAGGATGGGGGCGCCGGGTGGTGTGGTGAGGGGGCACCATGGAGCCCTTTTGCCTAGGGCACCAGTTGACCTAAGGCTGCTAAGTTGAACCCCAGACCTTGGACACACTTGACTGCATGAAGTACCACTAAGCCACAGCAGACATGCAATAACTTGGTGCTGAAACAAATATATCATGCAATACAATGAGTGAATGTAAAGGAAAAATAGGAAGGCCATAACACTAAGCTTGTTCTTTGGATCTTTACCAGCAATTGTTGTGGAATTGCATTACATGACTGTGATAAGAGAAGCAGCCATTCTAGCAGCAACTAATGTTATAGAGGCACTTTACAACCCACACACAGTATCATAGCAGGACAAACAGTGGCATATCTGATTAGGGCAGAGGCCATATTTCCTGATTGTGAAACATATTTTAGCTGTGTCCCTCTGAATCCCTCAGAAAAGTACTGACGTTAGTCAGAGAGGTGGTGTATTACAAAATGAATAATCACAATAATAACAGTAGACACCGCTTGTACTTCATAAAAGGAGTACTAATCCATATGCACTGCTTCACTCAAGTCTACACTTACTGTGTCTATTAGTTGGAAGGTGTACCTCACTTTTAACTACCTATCCCTGACTCCAAGCAAATATGTATCTGAGTGTTTCACAGGCCTGGCAGAGGCACAAACACACAGGCATATCAGCTTATCTGCTGTTACACACTCTGCCAATAGCTTTGTGAGGACTTCCACAGGCATACCCTGATGTAGGAGTACAACACAGAAATACCGAAGGATGTAGCCTTGTACTGGTAGCAACTGACTGTAACAATGCCATTGTACCAGTGCTGAAAACACCTGTGGGTTGCAGAGACAAAGAATAACAGGCTAACATCTGGCTACCATCTGGATAGGTTCACAGTTGGGAACTATGCAGACAGACCGCCTGCCTTGATAAACTAACAGGTGCACACCAATCCATTAAGTCCAGTAAGATAACACTCACACAATAAGATGTAATGATCTCTGCATGTCTGCACCCCCCCATTTTATAAATATAAGTGTGTTTAGGGTCAACCAAGGATGTAGGTAGGCATACTCAGTAGTGGAATTGTCCAGTTTACCTGAGACTCCTGTGCTAATGTCAGCAATAAAAATACACAAACCCTGCAGAAGTGAGTACATCAATATGCACAGGATAACAGTCCACAAACAGTTAATGTGTCAACAGAATACTTCTCAATAACTACTTGTGTATGGCAGTTAATTACATAAGTAGAAAAGAAACTACATACTCACATATATCTTGTGTAAGCATTTCTAGGGGTGAGTTAAACTCTACACTGATAGCTCTGTACTGGAAGTGGCAACAGTCAGGTCTGAGTACAACATGTACATCACTGTCTATACCTCTAGCTTCAGATATAAGAAGTACACCAACCTTCTGACTTAAACAACAGTGTTCACAGCAAACAAGCATGGGCCCCACTCTGGAAATCTGAAAGGGCAATGCCTACTAAACTTAGCAATTTATAGCATTGGGTTACTATGACAGTGAGTACTACAATTACCACACAGCAGGCTGTATGCATTTACCAAATGATGGGCACCAATTGGTGCAGAGGTCATCACATACACATGTGCAGATACCTATAAAAGCAGACTGTACTTGCTGTTCCCACATGCAATCATTACATTGCACCTGATAAAGCATCACAGAACTTGGGGAGTAGTTAAAAATTAGTTATTACTTAATAACATGAATGTTTAATTAAGTAAAAAAGACTTGAGTGAAATAGCAAACAAATATATTAATTAAGTAAAAAAAAAACTTAATTAATAAGCAAAAGGAATTAAGTAAAAGAAATCTTTACTTAAGTAACACCAAAAAAAAAATGTCAATACGTACACAGATGGACCTGAAAGTGACAAACAGGTATGTAACAGATATGTGATAACTGGCAAGTAGTAGATGTTTATGAAGAGTACTGTAAATACTTTGAAACATGCATATGTGGCAGCAGTAGGTATGTATGCACTGATGCCATGCATGATTACTGCCATGGACAAATTAGTGTGTAGCTGTGTGCAGTGGGACATAACTGAGACATATGTAGCTCAGCATTTAATGTCAAACATCCGATCATGTCATCCATGTTCTGTACAGTACTGTGTATAATGGCTGTCTGGGGGAGTAGTGCAAACAGCTATATAAACCTGGATATGACAGAGTAACACATGCATGATAGTCATATAATGTGTAGCTTAGCATTGGCAGCTGCTGTACAAGGCTAGTATAGTAATGTAGCATTAGCAGCCATAAATACTCCCTGTAATATTACTGTTATGCACACATGTGACAACTGTTCGTGTTGTAGCAAGGCCCAACAGGTCATCCGTAAGGTCTTTGGACATATAACAGTGTGTACCTTGTGTGTGTATGGCACACACATATGTAGAGATATTTATGTGTCAGATATATTAGCATCTTAACATGTGCAAAGAGCATGGTACATACTGCGACTGTTTGTGAAGGGTGGACATATATATGTTGGTGAAGGCTGTTATGTGCATATTTACATGTAAGTTTTAGTGTGTGGCAAACAAGACAGCATACAGTGCTGGTATATGACATGTGGTGTTTAAATGCTCTGGGTATGATTTGCTAAGTTTATAGTCTTCCAGACAGGGAGTCCTGCTACAGATACATCGCCTGAGAATACCCTCAATGCGTTCTGCACAAGACTGTGCAAAATTATTACATAACTGTATCTCTCTCAACCCTTGCATAATTGATATTCCCACCATGAAAGCTGGACTATATATGTGCCTACATGTAAATCTATATGTACACCAATGGATGTTTATATGTACGCTCAAGCTCAATGTTGTAAATGTATTGCCATCTCTTTTGTTAAAAACCCTGTACCCATGAACTACCACATAGGTGGTAGTCTACTCAACACCAAAAGTGTGATAAGAGACCACGGGATACAGGTGGACAGTAGTGTCCCTTTTGATAACCACAGTGCCACACTAGTCATGTAAACTGTGTACGGTCCACATGTCATCACAAAAGGTGTGTCATCCATGGAATGAGAGGTCAGTGTTCCACTCTACTTATCAGTCATAAAACCCATCATAGAGTACAATGGGCCTTTTGGTATGTACCTCAGAAGACATCGACAGCAACTGTAGACACCAGGCACAAACACCACAAAGAGTATTACCAGACTCAAACAGATGACCTATGCAGACTGTCTTCCAAAACCACAGCTACACTGTGCCACATACCAGCTACCCAGAGCCAACCTCTGCCTAACATATGAAGCTATGACAAACCCACAGGTGTTGGACATGCCCCATGTAAACAGATCGAAATCCCTACAAGCTACACACTGTACTGATCTAAACCTTGTACCATCAAAAAGCAGAACATGCTGGAGTGGTACATTCTCATCTCAGACACATACCATACTCTAGAACTAACTACCCATCAATAGCAAAGAAATGTCCTCATTAGCAGTCATCATGAATAATCATGATGCATGGATGTGAGATAGGAAATACAACCCGGGAATCACCTCTGTGGCACTGCATGACAGGGGCACATGAGCTTAAATTACATGGGTGTTGAAGGCAGGGTACCATTTGGCTGGGCTTCTATAGGCCCTACACCTAATAGCCGATGAGCTACCTATGACCCAATACACACACACATGTACATGTTGCATTAATTGCTATGTGAGGTTGACTGAGTGTGATGGTGAATGTGTAGGTGAATGTGTCAACGTTGTGTATATGTGTGATAGACTAGTGGGAAACTGTTTATATCATGGTATGTAGTGTTCTAGCTCTGATCCCCGTAAAAGATATGTATGCTATTGCTAGGCAGGAAAAGCAGTATTGGATATGGTGTGACATAGTCCCATGGTGTTGACTGGAGTGTGCCATTGTAGGCTAAAGCAGTACATGTATGCTTATTGATTGTTAACACTAGTGAATACAAATCCCGTATGAACTGTAGTACTACTTGAAGCTGTAGGCCTAAACAGCACAGTATGGTGTATATCCAGAATGCTTGGAAACACTGTTTTGTTTGTTACCTGTAGTCCTCACACATTACATACCTCAGGCATAAGGTTTTGTAAGTGCTGACCCACAGTACTGTATGTTACACAGGTAAAGCTCACCTGGGTTGCCATACCTTTTTGTCTTGTAAGTATGTCTGATGTGTGTGTGGGTATGCCAGTAACATGGCCTCGTCCGTATGTGTGTTACAGGATATAAGTGCATATCTAGCAACATGTATAGTGTAGTACAGCAGTATGCCACCTATATTGATGAATGTGCACATATGTTACTTAGGGGTTTGCTATCAACAAGTAGTGTTGTGTACTGGTAGTACTGTAACTGTACTTTACAATCATTTCAATGGATGACATATTTCTGTATGCATTAGCTTCACATATACCTCCTGTGTCTAGGTGGTGCATTGTGTCACATACAGTGTGCCATGTGCTGTTGTATAGTTTTACATACTGGTTTCACTGTGTTGCTGTGCAGAACATGGTTTAATATATAGAAAGTGCCAGGCACTGTCAGGCAGTTGTGTGCTGATCACTGATGTGTGGTATTAAAAGTGTGTATCTACTGACAGACAATAGGTTGGTATAAATGGCATGTCATTGATATCTGTACTTTAGAATGTTGTGTGCCACAAGACATGCTCGCAATAATTGTTTTATTGTCTTCCAGGGACATGTATCATCATCGCAACCCTGCGTATTCCCCTGAAGAGGAGGAGATAATTATATCCACCCTATTACAACATCACACCAGGCTGTTCTCCAGAACCAGCCAGGACCAGCATGAGCGCACTGCAGTGTGGCAAGATGTTGTCTGTCGGGTTAATGAAGTAGGCATGCATAACCGGACTTATGAGCAGGTACGCCATCACTGCAGTGATTTAATCAGACATGTCCGGCAGCACGCCTCTGATGTCTGCAGACAACAGCTTGCCACAGGTGGTGGTGCAGCATCACATCCGCCCCTCACTAGAGTGGAAAAGCTACTCCTCAGCGTGGTGGCTCCTGGACAACCACTACAACAGACATGTGTCATCATGGAGGCCGGAGTCACCCAGCATGTTGACTCGGAATGTGCAGGTAACATGCCATATCTGTAGACTACTGTTAACTCGATTGTTAGAACATGCATATGTCAGATGTGTACTGTGTATTTGGAAGATGTGGAGCCTGGTGTTGTGCAATACTGATTATTTGGAACATAATCTGTATGCCTGTGACTGTCAACCTTTGTACTACTGTAAAATTGCAAACTCACAGCAGCAATGCCACAGTTGTTGACACTGACAAACTGTCTCATATCCTTGTAGGTCCCTCTGGTGTGACAGCAAGACAGCAGACCCATGCTGGTGAGTGTTCGACATTTAATATGGCAAATAACATGTGCATGTCATAGGTGAGTTGTAGGCCATATACACATGTAAAACACCTACACACAATGCATGCTCTGCATGTTTTCTGTGGGACTATGCACATCCCAGTAACATGAGTAGCTTCCCCAAACACATGCTATACACAGAACATCCAAAACAATTGTGGTACACTGTAGTGGACATTGTATAGGCAGAGTCAGTACACATGCATGCAACATACACCACCTTGTCACACGCAGTACGTGTTAATATGATACACATGGCGTATTTAGACACCTTTTGAAATGTCAGACTCCAGTATCCCAAATGTCATCCACGCAGCACACATACTATACCTGAGTGGTGGAGGCCTATCATGGGATGGTGCAAAACTCTTCAACAAACAAGACATTCATGTTAGGCAATGCTCCCTATTGAACACCTTACATACCCATGTAACAACTGCCTGTGAAATGGTTAATGCAGCCACAGTGCTGCAGTTCAGGTACAGCAAGATAGTTGCCAGTGTGGCACACATTAGTGGCCTTGAGTGACCACGTGATGCTGCCTGATGATGGCTCATGGTACTACACTACATCCAGTTACAGTAACTACAGTACAACACATAGCATTCATTGCTATACACCTGACAGTTGTGTGCATCCAGCCATGGTATGTATACCTGTGAGTGATGGTGCACAGGACATTGAAAAGCATTTAATAGCTGCACAGCAATGTTGTGTCCATGTACCCATTGTGTTCCAGGGTGAGGCCAATCATTGAACAACACACATGCATCAAACACATGTATACTGTTATTAACAAGGACTCTCTACACTCGCACTGCATGCTGTTGAACACCACACATCTTGCATGCTGACACGTGTGATAGGACTCTTTGGCTTGTGATACTGTACTCCATCATCATCCACTAATGGGTATGTTCTGGATTGCTGTTGGTGTGCATGTATGTGTGTGTGTGTGTGTGTGTGTGTGTGTGTGTGTGTGTGTGTGTGTGTGTGTGTGTGTGTGCGTGTGTGTCTACTTTAGTGAGTAGTGTATTTGTGTTCATGTGTGCATGTCTGCATGTGTGCATGTGTTCATGTGTGCATGTGTTCATGTGTTCATGTGTGCATGTCTGCATGTGTGCATGTGTGCTAACATCATGTACAGATTGTAAAGTGTGTTTCTTGTCTCCCTCTCACAAGTGCTGAGGTTGTGTTGGTTGAGTACAGCAGGGAATCTGAAGACACTGCCACAAATCGTGGAGATGAAACATGTGTTGTGGCACAGGCAGGTTTGACAGGGTCTGCCTTTGGTCCACCAATCGACAGTACACAGCTTTCCACACCATATATGCGCACATTCATACTGCCAATACATCCCTCATCACCATTGGCCTTAGCTGAGGGACAGCATACAGTAGGCATTGACCAGGATAGTGTGGTATCTATGGCACATGCATCCCCTCACAGCAACCATACCCATATTCCTGGAATGGTACAACATAGGCGGATGTCCAGGGGTTCTTGTATGAGCACTGCTAGTTGTAATGCCCCTGGCAGACGTGCCCCCACAGGTCTTACAACCTCAGGTATGTTCCTGGCTGTAATGCAGTCACAGGCACGTATGGAATGGTACACCGGACAGGGACTGAGGGTGCAGAGGGCCCATAACACTGCTATCAATGACAGTATCTGTGACCTTGCCGGTGCAGTGCGTCACTACACTGAGGTCATTGATAGACATTGGGGGAGACATTTGATGTCCTCCGCAATGTCATGTCCATGTGCCAGGACAGTGCAGAATGGCCGAGACATCGATGTGGACGTATGTTCAGCAACATCATCAGCTGGCAGTCGTTGTGGACGACACACAAGTCACAGCCACTCCCATAGTGGCAGTACCAGCCCCAGCAATGTTGGAGCAGGGCTGTCAATTGACCATCATAGAAGACCACGTGCACGTGACTCTGGCTAGTCCCAGCAGGGACATGGGTCCAGTCGACATTCCTCTGCCTCTGATGATAGTACCCAGTCTGGCTTAGTACCCAATACTGTCCGTTGCACCCCTGCCAGGCAGAGGTACTGTGGCCTTGGCCAGAGATGTTGATCTGTACAGCCTGACAGGTACAGTCTGTGGCTGTCCCAAATCCTCCCGTATATGGCAGCCACATGGTGGAACTGTGTGCATGCAGACACACACACATAATACAAACACATAGGGCTAACACATACACACACACAGTACATCAACATTGACCCATGCTGTACTGTTGTCCCTCACACACACACACACACACACACACACACACACACACACACACACACACACACACACACACACACACACACACACACACACACACACACACACACACACACACACACACACACACACACACACACACACACACATACATGTCAATTGGATGGGTCAGTGTTGGGCTCTGGCAAACCAACAACACACCCTGTGCATATGATGAAACTGTGCCACCTCCTGTCATCTGTAACATTGATGCAGGAACAGGCTAACATGGTGCTGATGCACAGGGTGACTTTATAGCAGTGTAGCAATGTTAGCATGTTGTCAACAGTACAGTGTAATGATATCCTTGTAGGTATATCTGAGCAGGCATGATGCATTAAAGCTATGATTATCAATGTAGTATTGTTTACAACAGCGTTAATTTCAAATATGTATTGTCCGCCCATGTGCCACTTGGCTGATGTGTGTAGTTTTGGCAGCATGTGTTGGTAAATGGACAGTATGTGTGTGATGTGTGCAGTACAGATTTGCAGGTGTACATTTTTTAACATGGTGGAGGTGCACTGTCTGCATGTACGTGCATAGTGGACACATGGGAAGGGTGACATGCCCTGTATTACACAGTGTCAAGACTTCATTGTTTCTATTGGTGGCCAGTATGCATTTCAATACAAATATGTTGGGTACACATGTGTGTATGACATGGTTTGACACTATGCTGTGGGTGATACTGTTACTATCTGTCAGTGGTTTGCATTCTGGTAGTATACACAACCTTAACAGCCTGACTGTAACCAATCGTTAGATGATGTCTTGACAACTGACACACAGATGTAGGAAACTCAGTAGCATTTGGATCCGTCCGGTACTATACTATACCAGTAACCAGTGGTATTGACTGCCACCCATTCCTGGGACCACTCCTGTTTGGCATATAGCCCTCTTAGGTACAAACAAACACACTAGGGATATGTCCGTCCACATCTGGAAATGCATACAGTGGCCTACAATGCATTCTCTGGATGAAACACTTATCCTCCACAATGATATCATACAGACAGATACCTGTTGTCCAGCCCATGCTGTAAAGCTGTAAGACAAATATAGCATAGTTATCCACATTTAATAAACATAGTATCCTAACAGTACCACATAGGTAGTTGCCCCAAACATGTAGAATGGGTACCGATGTGTACATACAGCCATGTGTTATGTCATCTGTCCTTTGGTATTCACATTTCCTTAGGTATTCAAAGTCCCTTGGTGTATCACATAACCAATAAGGGGTCTGTATGCATATCCACAAAGTTGTTGTACACCTATAATGAATGTCCATTATTGACAGACTTTGTTGTGTTTGAACATGTCTGAAATATACCCAAGGCATGAACCCTCAATCACACTATTCTATAGAAACTGTCATGGGTGTGTGCGACACAAATGACCTAGGTCACAGATCACTACAGTGGTTGGCCTTGTCACAAACATACATATGTGACCAAAGGTCTGAGATGCAGCAACACAATCTCTCATAGGTAACAGATGTATTCATGTTGAAAGCAGGCTTCACACCTATGAACTAATTGAGGTCACATGTACATATATGTATTTGCCACACAGATACCTGAAGTGTGCAATGCACATACTGTTGTTATACTGATATGTCATACAGTAGTAAAAGCTAAACCCACAACACATTGACCAACAGTATCACACACTCAGCAATTGCAGGATTCAAACCCATACCTAACTATGTTATGACACTAGAGAAATACACATTAACATGACGCGCTATATGCTTTAGTGGGAATTTTTATTTCCACTGCTATATTTGTAGGATGCTGACATTGTCAGACTTGCCAAAAAGGAATATTACACCTTTAAGGTGTTTTCCTAGTCTCCAAAAATGGCAATACTCTCAAAGGAGATCACACAGAAACATAGACAGCCCCCCCACACACACTCAGCAATTGCAGGATTTAAACCCCTACCTATGTTATGATACTAGAGAGATGCGTATTAACACAATGTGCTATATACTTTACTGGGATTTTTCATTTCCTCTGCTAGATTTGTAGGATGCTGACATCATCAGACTTGCCAAACAGGAATACAACACTTTTAAGGTGTTTTCATAGTCTCCAAAAAGAGCAATACTTTCAAAGGTAATCACACCGGAACATGCACACACTCAGCAATTACAAAATTCAAACCTCTACCTAAGCATGTTATGATACTAGAGAGATATGCATTAACACGATGCACTATATGCTTTAATGGGAGTTTTCATTTCCTCTGCTAGATTTGTAGGATGCTGACATCATCAGACTTGCCAAACAGGAATAAAACACTTTGAAGATGTTTTCATAGTCTCCATGAAGAGCAATGCTTTCAAAGGTAATCACACAGAAACAAACACAACCCCCCCCCCACACACACACTCTGCAATTGCAGGTTTCAAACCCATAACTAGCTATGTTATGATACTAAAGAAATACGCAGTAACACGATGCGTCATATGCTTTACTGTGAGGTTTTATTTCCTCTGCTGAATTTGTAGGATGCTGACATCATCAGACTTGCCAAACAGGAATAGAACACTTTTAAGGTGTTTGCCTAGTCTCCAAAAAGTGCAATACTCTCAAAGGAAATCACACAGAAACATACACAGCCCTCCTACACACACTCAGCAATTGCAGGATTTAAACCCCTACCTATGTTATGATACTAGAGAGATACGCATTAACACAACGTGCTGTATACTTTACTGGGAGTTTTCATTTCCTCTGCTAGATTTGTAGGATGCTGACATCATCAGACTTGCCAAACAGGAATACAACACTTTTAAGGTGTTTTCATAGTCTCCAAAAAGAGCAATACTTTCAAAGGTAATCACACCGAAACATGCACGCACTCAGCAATTACAGAATTCAAACCTCTACCTAAGCATGTTGTGATACTAGAGAGATATGCATTAACACGATGCACTATATGCTTTAATGGGAGTTTTCATTTCCTCTGCTAGATTTGTAGGATGCTGACATCATCAGACTTGCCAAACAGGAATAAAACACTTTGAAGGTGTTTTCATAGTCTCCAAAAAGAGCAATACTTTCAAAGGTAATCACACAGAAACATACACAACCCCCCCACACACACACTCAGCAATTGCAGGTTTCAAACCCATAACTAGCTATGTTATGATATTAGAGAAATATGCATTAACACAATGTGTTATATGTTTTACTGCAAGTTTTTATTTCCTCTGCTGAATTTGTAGGATGCTGACATCATCAGACTTGCCAAACAGGAATAGAACACTTTTAAGGTGTTTGCCTAGTCTCCAAAAAGCGCAATACTCTCAAAAGAAAAAACACAGACGCATACCCCCCCACACACACACACAGCAATTGCAGGTTTCAAACCCCTACCTACTTACATTATGATACTGGAAAGATACGCATTAACACAACGCACTATATGCTTTACTGGGAGTTTTTATTTCCACTGCTATATTTGTGGGATGCCGACATCATCAGACTAGACATGGTAATGTGTGTGCACTTAGTTTTATGTAATCCCAGGACTGAGCCATGGGGACAGCAGGTGTTTCCAGCTTGAACAGGACTCCACAATTCTTACCTTGTGTGATCTATCTGTGGCCCAGTTGACAATCCATCCAATGACAATACATATTTATGCACAGGTTGTTGATTTTGTGGATTCGACATGTGTCTGGGATGTTGGAATAGGCCCATTCAAAGTGTATGTGGGATGTGTGTAGCTCATTTCAATGATGTATGCCCTGGGTGGCTGCCTTGCAAACAGTCAAGCTGGTTTGGAAAACATGATCTGCCCATGACGAGACCAGAGTTGGTAGGGTTGTATGTTTATAGGCTTCCAATAGCTCTGTTTCTGACTTCAATCATGCTGAACTCCATGGCCTTGCAGATCAGACTTCATCGGCTTATGAGACTATAGTTCCCATGGTCTGTTGTGCACCAACACTTGTGTAGTGTGCCATATGTTGCTGTAATCCATTCTACAGTTTCATATCCTGTAGAGATGGTGAGGCTCAACAGACTGTTCAGGTGCAGGGTCTGTTTGTTCTGCAGTTCACTTATGACACATATAAGGGCACAATGTAATCCAATTGATGCCATGCTTTCAGCTTTGGAAGGAGCTGTTTACCCATTCTACATGTGATATCTCCTGGTATGATGATAGGGCCTTTTGTCAGTGGGAGGTGGGTATGTATGTATGGGCCTGTCTGAGAGGATGTTGGCATTGTCAGTCATTTACAGTTGGCCCTGACTCAGGACATATATGAGTGTACACTGCTATTTATGACATAGCTGAAGGAAGTGTCATGATTCTGTATGGACTCCTTTGCAGATAATCTTTCCATGACCTGGACTGGATAGTGTTTGGAGTGCACATTGTTTATTGATGATACTGATTTTGGGTTTTTTATTTTCTTTGCTTTTCAACTTTCTATGAACAACCTAAGTATCTGTAGTACATATTTGATTATGACAGGGTTCCAATATATTATATATGTGTCTGTTGTCATATCACTGTGTGCACAAGTCAGGATTGCTGAATTGTGAGAGGTTCTTGGGTTAACACATGCAACTGCCAGATATGTGTGGCCCACTCCTGTACTCATACATGGCCTAAGTGTGTGAGCATGCCCAGAGTGACCTTCCAGTATGTTGCTGTGTGAAGTCCACTACATTTGTTGACGTGTGTGAACACACCCAATATTAACATTTATACTATATGTGTGTTGTAAATCAAGTTGTATTTTTACTGCAGGGTTCACCTTTGTGTCTTAACTCTACAGGGATTATGCTGTGCCTGCAGGGTTTCCATGAGACACTTTGCATAGACTTATCAACATTTCTTCATACAGGCGAACCAGTGAAATACTGTCATGGTTTAGTGGTTCTGTACTGTGACTATAATGCACATTATCCTGGGTTCGAGAACTGTCACTGCTTCATATTTTCATACTGGGAAGACCAGAATGCTTAAGGAACAGTAAAGTAAATATGACCATGTTTACCTGCTTTTGCCTAACTTGCTCAACATTAACCAACATTGCTGAATGCTGATCAATATTGCTCAACATTGGCCAAAGTTGTGCTACTTAGTGTGCGCAATTTTGTTTACATATATAAAATAGTGGTAAAAGCTGTTTAGCACTGCTTTAAATTGCTTAAAACATGGCAATCATGTCTCATGTGGTGCTGCAGGGCTGCCTATGTTGGATGCACATAGTACACTCCCTATACATGTTTGATAACAGGTAGTGTCAAGTTAGGCATCCCTTTTACTATATGTGCGAGTCAGAGAGCGGGATAATTTCCAGGGTTCCTACTGAGCCAGTGTATATGCTATGTGTTGCCTCTTTGCCAAGGCCAAAGCATACTGGGCATGCCTCCTTCTGCCTAGTGGGGCAGGCTGAGGTTGTTCCTCCTCTGAGTCACGCTCTGCCTGTGATGGCCTTGGCAATGGTGGGGGGCTATTTGGCCCGGCCCTATGCTGCTCCTGATGCAGCTGTTTTCGCAGGATCATATTATGTAGCATAGCACATACCATGACTATCTGGGTACATGTAGTTGGTGAGTACTGCAAATCTCCACCAGATGTGTCCAGGCACCGGAACCGTGACTTGAGCAGCCCAAACACACGCTCGATTACATTTCATGTTTGTGCGTGTGCCTTATTATGGCATTCCTGTTCAGGTGTGAGTGCATTTCTGATGGGTGTCATCAGCCACAGCTTGAGTGCATATCCAGCATCCCCCACTAGGTGACCATGAGGGATGTCCCCACTGGCAAATGTCTGGTACAGCTGTGTCAGATGCCAGATATGGGAATCATGGCAGCTTGCAGGGCAGCCAGCACACACATTCATTATTAAACCCTGGGCATCACACATGACCTGGCAGTTGATGGAGGGGAAACCCTTGTGGTTAAAGTAGACCCTACCCTGCTCACCAGCTGGTGCTTTGATGCGTATATGCGTGCAGTCTATTGCACCCACTACCTCAGGATATTCAGCTATTTGCTGGAAAAGACGCATATTGCTGGCCAATACCTCACGGGAATTGGGGAAATATACACAATCACCGACATGTGCTGACATGGCATTCAGGAACTGGTGCAGTACCCTGGATGATGATGCCTGTGAAATGACCATCATATCACCAGTTGGTCTCTGGAAGGTACCTGTTGCTAGTATTCTTAGGCCAACACATACCTTGGTTTCCACTGGGATGGGTTCCCCTCTGTTGGTTCTGTGTGTGAGGCGTGGCCTGCACAGCTCAACAATTTGCTGCATGAGGTCTCTGTCCACTCTATAGCGCTCCACTATCTCCAGCTCATGTAGCCCCTGGTAGGTTACCCTAGGCCTGTACACTCTTCTCCGTCTCCTCACTGTGGGTTGCTCTGCAGCATTCGCATTGTCACCACCCTCAGCATGTTGCATATGTCGCCTTATAACAGCAATGGCAGCCCTTAACATTTCTTTGTCTCGGTAAAGCTTTTTCATTTTTCACTTCTATTAGCTTACTGCAGTGTTGCAGTGTCTCTGAGAAAAACATAGTGGAAAGTTGTTTACAGAGTTTTAAGTACTGGGCTGGGCTGGGCTAGTGTACTGCCTGTGTAATTGGCTGATTCTGATTGTTTTCACTTGCAAGCTCTGCTAGTTCTCCTTGGTTAACTTCCTACTATTTGTTGTGCTTCCTTTTCCCTTTCTGTTTCCACAGGGGGCAGCGCCGTGCAAACAAGCACAAACACACACACACCAGCTCACACGCATGCACACAAGCTTACACAGCCTAAAACTTGCTGACTCTGGCTTAAACGCATGCACACAGGCGCAAACATGCTTACACAGGTTTCAACAACCTTACACTTGCTTACTCCAGCTTAAACGCATGCACACAGTCTTTCTCGGTTTTACAGGTCCGCACACGAGCGGATACACATTGCAGGCACTTCTACAAGAAACTTTAGTGTTATCCATGGCATACACCTTCAATTTCTTTCCTTTAGCTAGGATAACTGTTGACACGCCTCTTCCAGTGATGGGTAACTGACAGCAAACACATGCCACTCTGCTCCAATGACCTTACATTTTTTCATACATAACCCCCTCATGATGTCACCTATCTTCTACTCTGATACTCCCCTTATCCTACTCTTACACTCCATGGACTTTGCTCATCTGCCATGTGAAAGTGGGATTCACTATCCTTACCCTCATTTGCATAGGATTGCCTACTAATGCTTGGTTACATCTCTTAGACTGAGCTTCCTCCCTTAGCAACCTCTACTCAGTAGCCATGTTGTCTTCAGCCTGCCATTGACTTGCATGGCAAATGTATAGTTATAATAAAATGCCTATTGTTGGATTTTATTTATTTATTTTTTTGGTTTTTACAGCGCAGCGCCTTTGCGCGATGCTGTGCTACACTTAAACTTTGGAGATCGAGGTAAAAAAAAATTATAATTTTTTTTTTTGCAACGGGTAGAATTCCCAATGGCCGTATATTTGGCCATTGGCATGCTTCCTCAACTGGATGCATCCTTTATTTGGAGTTTTCACGCCTCTGTTTTGCTATTTGCAGAACGGTACTCAGTTGACAATGGAGTACATTTCTGCAAATAACACTACTCTTACTCGGACAGGTTAGGGTTTCCTGGATCACAAATTTACCTCATTTGCATAACTTTCAGCTGCAAATGAGGTAATTTGCATAACCTAGCCTTGTCCGTGTAAGAGGAGGTTTAGGAGCTCTCTTGCACGCCCCTGCCGGCTGTTCCTGGAAGGCTCAGCAGACATATTGGCTGCTCTACTTTTAGACTCCATGCAAGCCTTTGTGAATCTGGCCCTCACTCTTCTCAAGGATGTTTGGTAATTTTTTTCGGCATTTTAAGTGCTGACATTTCAATAGGGAGCCAGAACAGACACCACAGAATAGCTGCAGGAATTTCAAAGAGCTTTAAAACACATTTACCTCTTCAACTTGTCAAAAAAGAAAAGAAAAAAAATGGCTGAATGAAATGTTTAATATTTTAAAGCCTTATGCATTTTTTATCACTGTTTTATGATTCTACCTTTCTTTATTTGGAGTACATGTGGATGTCAGAAAGGTGCGTTACAAGCCCCCCCCCCAAGTAGTGATAATGATATTTTAAATGCTCTGTCTCTGTCTCCATTACTGGGTCTATTTAAAGTATATATATAGATTTTCAGCTGCAAATGAACATCATTATAAAAAAGGTAGTCTAGTAGGAAAAGGAAGTAAACTCATGAAATTGTATAAATGCTTTCCACCACCAGTACTGGTATGGCAGGCAACAGACTGTAAATGAATCTTGTTAATAGTTCTTATTAGAATGTTTTATCTGACCTGCGCTAAAGAACCACATTGCTGACAGCCATCTATTCTGCCATCCTTGAACATGTCATATCATATCTATGTCTTAACATTTCCATACAAGTCTAATCCTGTCCTGACTGTAGGGTTGCCAGCTGTCCGGTTTTTGACCGGACTGTCCGGTTTTCTAACAAATTGTCCGGTTACAAATTCCATTCCAAAACCGGACATGTGAAGTCCGGGTTTTTGGTTTTGTTTTTAAATTTTGCGGCACTGATGCTGATGTCATCACGTGCGCGATGATGACATCACGTCCCTCAGGGCTACCAGCCTGTCGGAATTGAGCTCAAGGAGCTCACTTCCGGTAGTGTGAGCGGAACCAGAAGCCAGCATTTAACTTTTCAAACAGAGAAGGGGAATGTAGCATTTTCAGAATGCAAGCGAGCATCAGACAGCAGTTCCACTTTGGATGTTATTCAACTTCGTCAAACGGGGAAGGCATAGCAGAAGCCAGCATCGCTATGGCTGTTGATATACTG
Organism: Protopterus annectens; assembly: GCF_019279795.1. Lineage (NCBI taxonomy): Eukaryota > Metazoa > Chordata > Ceratodontiformes > Protopteridae > Protopterus > Protopterus annectens. The sequence continues at coordinate 1,872,867,376 of NC_056741.1, read as the reverse complement.
GACGGTTTAACTCACAGAAGACATAACATAAGGTACAGTGTTACTGTCTGGTTACAGGCTAGGCATACAATTGTTTACAGATTGATTGCTTTTGCTTAGTAAAAATGGTATTCCCTTCTGCTTGTTCTAATCCTGGCACTCTTGTAGTCTGTCATTCGGTTTCGAATTACAGTGTTACTGTCTGGTTACTGTTACTGGCTAGTAGGTATACAATTGTCTAGTCTACGGATTGATTGCTTTTGCTTAGTAGATTCCCAGATGAGATAATTCCTAGTATAGCATACTGAATGACCTGAACTAAATGGAACCAAGAGGTGGAGACCATAAAGAAGAATACCCAACGTCTAGCTAAATTATCCAAAGTGACAAAATACTAACCTCCCAAGCAAAAAAAAATACAAATTCTTCAAAAGTAGGCCCCTAAGAACCGTATACTTAAATCCTTTCTTTCTTTACTGTCATCTTTATTATCCTCATTTGCACTTACACTCGGTCTCCGCACTCCAGTTTGTCAGTGATCAGCTTTCCTCCCTTACAAGTTTATTTTTCAGACCAAAAATAACTGCAGTTGCATTTATGCTATTTAAAATGTATTCATAACAAGAAATACTGATCTAAACAACAACAACATTCATCTGCATTTTCTAAAAAAAGGGAAAGATCATCTATTAATACTTTTCACACACACATATTCCTTACACTTTGATAACATATATTGTCACTGCTAAAAAAAAACATAGTACTATCTGTTTCTGGGCCTAGGCAACAGTTATTTTTAAAGCAATTCAGAGGTGTTACTAGCTAGTTTTGTATCCCTTATCGGGTGCCTCCCCCAATGTTGTGGAGTAAAAAAAACGCAGTTCCTGTCAAATTGCTTGCTGCAAATTGCAGTTGGTACAGTTTATGCCACAAATAGAGAACTACACTACTTCAGTATAGACCAGAAATTCAGTAAATGCTATTATGCACTGAACACTGATAGAGATCTGTCAATAACATCCCCTGACACTTTGGGTGCAGGACAGCTGTCCCCTTCACCCCACCCTAGTTCTGCTTCTGAAATTATGCCATAAATGTCCCAATCAACTGTAAAAGCAAACAAATAGTATTTATAAAAGAAAAACTTCTAACACCTAAATAATTAACTACAAATTAAACCAATTTCTCCATTTTATGCCATGATAATTGTCTACTGTGATAATTATTAAGCATCTCTAAAATTATAACTTAAGAACCAATATGCAGTTTGTGACACCCATGCACTGGTCCAGTAATCAAGGAGCCTCAATCCTCACCACTAGCACCAGTGAGGGTCCCTTGAATGTTTACATGTGGCACAAACATGTATTTTATTCAAATCCATATTATACAAAATGTATTTGTTTAGTTACTTGGACTTTTCACAAGAACCTGTTATAAATACTTTCAAGAACTAACAGTTTATCACTTACCTGGCACAACGAAGTTCCACAGATGTATATTCAGTGTATTCCTTGCAAAAGGGTCTGGGCGGAATGAATAACAATAATAAGAAAAGACATTCCATTAAGCGTCATAAAAACTAAAAGGAGGAAAACGTATTAATAGCATACACTGCAGACTAGCAGGTGAAATTCCTCTGTTTCTACATACGATGCTTAGACTTCACTCCCACCCCACCATTGCAAAAATAATTGAAAGATATGTAATGAGATGCATTTATTTTTCACAGTTGGCATGCAGAACCCTGCATGAAGAAAGCTACTATTTCTTTTGTTGGCAGAGTGTAGTGACAGGAGGAGACCTCTAGAAATGGCAGAAATTGGGGTTTTGACCATGTAGTCAGTTTTATTACTGGGCTCAGTATTGCTCTCCTGAAAATAAAGATATGTGTTTTTTCATAATTTGTGTACAGTTTATATTACCAAGCACATGGGTACCAATTCACCTCTTCCCAGTTTAGCACTTCAAGCAAAGACTGCTTACATCTGAGTTCAGATTGCATTTTTATTCCATTTGTTGCATCATGGCAAGGTGCATGCATGTGTGTTGGTTGACTAGGTGTCTTGGGCTACTCTTGGTTGTAGTTAGCCGAGCATGTACTGTATTTTGAACATTTTGTTGCCACTTACTTTGTAGCAGTGTGGAAAGCTTTCATGTCCACATGGCCATTTAGGAGTTTTGAGATCAATTATAATGCATACAGCCCAGAAATGGAAATTGTTGTTTTATTCTTTAAATTTAATCTGCCCAGTCTTCTTATTGATTTGTTTAGCAAATGTGTATCAGTGGTTTGTACTATAAAATTTGAAATAAATGTTTTAAATTAAATCAAAATATCTGTAATCACTGCAGAAGTAAAGAAGACAGTATGCAGACTGATAGTTTTGAACAGTGTTTATGGCAACTGGGGAGAAATCGGCTGAAATCAGGCATCCAGAACAGAAAAAGAGGGTATTCCCTCTGTTCAGTTGACGTCACAGTGATGTCACAAAATGGGAGGGGCATGGTTGGGAGAGGGGTGGGAATGGGTGGAGTTATGAGTGATGTGAGGGGCGTGACCTTAGTCCGGTTTTAGCCACAAAGAAACCTGGCAACCCTACCTGACTGTGGCAGAACCATTCATCTGCCAGCCAGTCATATTGTGATTATCAAATCTCCCTGAGGTATTTGGCCCCCAAAAAATATCAACATATTAAGCTTTATCAATTAGTTCTCTATGAAAACATAAAAGACTCTACAGTTGTTTGGCAACCTCCTCCATTCTAATGACATCATGGTGCTCGAGGCAAGCCCATTGTTTGCTTATCCTTAGACCAGTTCTGAGTGTAACTATTTACTGAGTAGAGGTAAGAAGTGGCTCATTTGTCTGTAGGACAGCAGTATGAGGATGTGACTGTGTGCAGAATATGGGCGGCAGGAAAAAAAATGAGCTGGATAGATTACACAGGAAGTACAACTGTGTGCAGAACATATTGTAGAATGTTCAATTATGTTCTAAATGCAGGAAGACAGAAAGACCAGCCATGCACATGACAGGGCTAGCAAGAATACATTCATGATGCAGGTAAACAGAAAGACTAACCATGCACAGGACAGGGCTAACAAGAATGCATTCATGATGCAGGTAGACATGAAGACTGTAGATCAGAGTGTGTGATATACCTTTAAGAAGCTTTCCTGTGAGTCAGCACATGCATATAAGTACTGACCACTTACAAGCAACAGTGCTATTTTGAGTGAGCAGCCAGAGTGAGAGCATGCAAGTATGTAGTCAGTCAGTTAGATAGTTCATTTATATTTAATACTCCTGACATTCATCCTGATGTAATTGTATACAATAAACTACTTAAATGAACACCCAAGCCTCAACGTCTTCTTAATGCACATAAGAAGAGCAACAGACTAGCCATGCACAGGACTCAGTTTGCAAGAAATGCATTTGTGATGGAGGTAGACAGGAAAAGCAGTCATGCACAGTGCAGTGATAGCAAGAAATGCATTCATGATGCAGGTAAACAGGAACACCAGCCATGCACAGTACTGGGCTAGCCAGAAATAAATTTGTGTGTAATATGGACAAAGTGATATATGAGTATGCACAGAAATTGGTGATGCTTCTTAAGTCAATAATCAGTGAGCTTTAGACTGCAAAGAGTTTGTGGATGACACTTGATGCCACAGTGGAAAGTCAGAGATGAATAAGGCTAATGCCTCCTTGGGTGACAGATCTCAGAGTACTGCATAATACTAATTTATTGTTTTCTGCTAAGAGGCAGAGACAAAACAAGATTGGAGCAGGGCTGTCTGTATAATTTGCAGGAAGCTGCTTTACTAACAGTGATATAGTGATGCCTTTCAGGATGTGGCAGAGAGGGTAATGTAACATATTCTGCTTATTGCAGTGGTCTAAATAGATGACTTATGAGATGAATTACTTGCTATTATGGAAGGAGTGTATTGTAATCTGAGGCATATTGTAATTTTATCAGTAATTTACTTTCCTTTATTTGTAAGCAGCAAAATAGGTGTATAACCTGTTTTGAGTTTTACCATTGCCTTTTCTACAGTAATGTATGTATGGAGGTTATATGAGAAAGAAAGGTCAAGCCACATCTTTAGGTATTTGAATGTCTGGTCTTGCAGTTTGTTGGTCAAGAAGGCCATGGCATTAGGGGTTTGCAAAACATTGTGTACAACTAAGATAACCTGGGCTAGGTTCAAGATAAAATGCCTTTTACTAAATCAGACTACTAAGAAACCTATATAATTAGAAAACAGTTTGAAGTAATTCTTATACTGAAGTGGAATTTGTCATTGCCTCGACAACTAGATTGACAATAGGTATCAAACCTGGAGTATCCAACAGGAAGTAATTAATGAATAGCTAAAAGTAAAATCCTAAAAGAGTCTTGGGAACCCAAAAGTAATAGCAGCAGGACTAGACAAAGTCTCATCATTGTGTGCATTAAACATCTTTCCATGCCGATAGTTATTAGATCAGGTTATCAGACTGTTTAACAAACAAAGGCCTGTATTCATAGGTCACAGCTTCACATTTTCATACTAGCAATCTGCAAAGAGCAGCTCTACTTGATTATGCAAATCATGGTGTTGCAGGATGACTTAGTATGAAAATGCAGACTCCTTTTTATAAGCATGCCTCAGTATTGCAAAATCCTAATATGCTCAAGGCAATAAGCGGTAGGGGAACAGCTAATATGCTGATAGGGGCATTACATGTTTGTGTATCAATAGGATTCACAGAGATGAGGCTAAAATGAGCTAATTTGCATACTAAACATATAAATGGTCCTGAACCTATGTCAGTAAGCAGGAATTTAACATGAGAATATGGAGCTGCAAGGGGGTGGAGAAAAAAGGAATATGTACTGCCATACATTTTAAAAGGAATTACGATTATTGAGTTTACTTAACGCATTACATCTGAGTGACACCTCCGGGTGCATCTGCAGTTAACTCCTACTGACACCTCTAGGCGTCAAATATTGCTTGTTCATATTTGCATCAATAATTCCAAAACCATGCTATGTACAAAGTTTTAAAAGATTTCATATTAAAGCATATACAATATCAAACTCTACTGCATTAATATTTGTCCTCTGTCTAGTGCAGGTAAATAGATATTAACTGATGTTTTATGATATTAATTAATATAGATATACTTTTCATGAAAGCTGTCAGTTGGATGAATAAAATGCTGCTGACAGTATGTGTATAACTTGAGTGGTTACTGAGATATTGTAAGCTGTTTACAAAACATTACAAATGTAATATTTACTGGGTCGGATTCATGAAGGCTTGCACGGAGTCTAAGAGTAGAGTAAGACTCCATGCAGCTAACATGTCCGCCGAGCGATCCAGGAACAGCCGGTAGGGGCATGCAACAGAGCTCCTAAAATGACTCTTACACGGACAGGGCTAGGATATGCAAATTACCTAATTTGCTGCTGAAAGGTATGCAAATGAGGTAAATTTGCGATTCAGGAAAGCCTAACCTGTCCGAGTAAGAGTAGTGTTATTTGCAGAAATGTACTCCGTTGACAACTGAGTATGTTTCTGCAAATAGCAAAACAAAGCCGTGACTGCTCCAAAAAAAGGATGCATCCAGTTGAAGAAGCATGCCAGTGTCCAAAAATAGGGCCATTGGCAATGTCCACTGATGCAAAAATAAAATAAATAAAAATATTTTTTTTCCCGATCACATAAGCATAGCGCAGCGCCGCGCAAATGCAGTGTGCTGTAAAAACCAGAAAAACAATAATTAAAAAGCAGAAATGTGGATTTTACAGTAATCTCTAATATACAATGCAAGGGAATGGCAGTCCAAAGACAACATGGCTACCAAGTAGAGGTTGCTAAGGGGGAAGCTCAGTCTAAGAGTTGTAACCAAGCATTAGTAGGCAATCCTTTGCAAATGAGGATAAGGATAGTGAATCCCAAGTTTACATAGCAAAAGAGCATAGTCAGTGTAGTGTAGGAGTAGGATAAGGGGTATAACAGAGTGGAAGATGGGTGACATCATAAGGGGGGTATGTCTGAGCGAAGTGAAGCTCATTGGAGTAGGGTGGCATGTGTCTGCTGTCAGATACTAATCACTGGAAGAAGTGTGTCAACAGGTACCCTAGCTAAAGGGAAGAAATTGAAGGTGTATGCCGTGAACAACACCAAAGTTTCTTGTAGAAATGCCTGCACCGTGTATACACGAGTGTGCATGCCTGTAAAACTGAGTAAGCCTGTGTGCGCGTGTTTGCACCTGTGTTTGCACGTTTAAATCGGAGTAAGAAAGTGTAAGGATGTTGAAACCCGTGTAAGTGGGTTTGCACCTGTGTGCACACGTGTTAGTAGGAATAAGCAAGTTGTAGTCCGTGTAAGCATGTGTGCATGCGTGTGAGCTGGTGTGCTCATGTTTGCGCTTGTTTGCACGGCGCTGCCCCCTGAGGAAACAGAAAGGGAAAAGGAAGCACAACAAACAGTAGGAAGTTAACCAGGGAGTACTAGCAGAGCTAGCAGGTGAAAACAATCAGAATCAGGCAATTACACAGGCAGTACACTAGCCCAGCACTTAAAACTCAGCAAAAAACATTCCAGTATGTTTTTCTCAGACACACTGCAACACTGCAGTAAGCTAATAGAAGTGAAAACTGAAAAAGCTTTACTGAGACAAAGAAATGTTAGGGGCTGCCATTGCTGTCATAAGGCGACATATGCAACATGCTGAGGGTGGAGACAATGCTAATGCTGCTGAGCAACCCACAGTGAGGAGACGGAGAAGACTGTACAGGCCTAGGGTAACCTACCAGGGGCTACATGAGCTGGAGATAGTGGAGCGCTATAGAGTGGACAGAGACCTCATGCAACAAATTGTTGAACTGTGCAGGCCACACCTCACACACAGAACCAACAGAGGGGAGCCCATCCCAGTGGAAAATAAGGTATGTGTTGGCCTAAGAATATTAGCAACAGGTACCTTCCAGAGACCAACTGGCGATATGATGGGGATTTCACAGGCATCAGCATCCAGGGTACTGTACCAGTTCCTGAATGCCATGTCAGCACATGTCAGTGATCATGTATTTTTCCCCAATTCCCATGAGGTATTGACCAGCAATATGCATCTCTTCCAGCAAATAACGGAATACCCTGAGGTAGTGGGTGCAATAGACTGCACGTACATTCACATCAAAGCACCAGCCAGTGAGCGGGGTAGGGACTACTATAACTGCAAGGGTTACCCCTCCATCAACTGTCAGGTCATGTGTGATGCCCAGGGCATAATAATGAATGAGTGTGCTGGCTGCCCTGGAAGCTACCATGACTCCCATATCTGGCATCTGACACAGCTGTACCAGACATTTGCCAATGGGGACATCCCTCATGGTCACCTAGTGGGGGATGCTGGATATGCACTCGAGCCGTGGCTGATGACACCCATCAGAAATGCACACACACCTAAACAGGAACACCATAATGAGGCACACGCACAAACACAAAATGTAATCGAGCATGTGTTTGGGCTGCTCAAGTCACGGTTCCGGTGCCTGGACACATCTGGTGGAGCCTTGCAGTACTCACCAACTACATGTACCCAAATAGTCATGGTATCTGCTATGCTACACAATATGATCCTGTGAAAACAGCAGCAGCAGGAGCAGCATAGGGTCGGGCACAACAGCCCCCCACCATTGTCAAGGCCATCACAGGCAGAGCTTGACTCGGAGGAGGAACAACCTGATCCTGCCCCAGTAGACAGAAGGAGGCGTGCCCAGTATGCTTTGGCCTTGGCAAAGAGGCAACACATAGCATATACACTGGCTCAGTAGGAACCCTGGAAATTATACCTCTCTCCGACTCGCACATATAGTAAAAGGGATGCCTAACTTGACACTACCTGTTAACAAACATGTATAGGGAGTGTAAAATGCATCCAACATAGGCAGCCCTGCAGCACTACCTCCGGCATGATTGTTATGTTTTAAGCAATATAAAGAACTGCTAAACAGCTCTCAACACTATTTAGTATATGTAAACAAAATTGCACACACTAAGTAGCACAACTACAGGCAATGTTCAGCAATATTGTGCACTGTCCAGCAATGTTGGGCAACATTGAGCAATGTTGTGCAAGTGTGGTCAAATGTGGTCATAGTTCAGCAAAAGCAGGTTAACATGTTCATATTTGCTTCACTTATCTTGAAGCAGTCTGTTCTGGCATGTATGAAAATATGAAGCAGTGACAGTCCTCAAACCCAGGATACAGTGCACTATAGTCATAGTACAAAACCACTAAACCATGACAGTATGTCAATGGTCAGCTTGTATGAAAAAATGTTGATAAGTCAATGCTAAGTATCTCATGGAAACCTTGCAGGCATAGCATAATCCCTGTTGAGTTAAGACACAAAGGTGAGGCCTGCAGTAATAATAGAACCTAATATTCAACACACATATAGTATAAATGTTAATATTAGTAATGTTCACACACATCAACAAATGTAGTGGACCTCAGACAGCAACATACTGCAAGGTCACACTGGGCATGCTCACACACTTCAATATATGAGACAAATGTCAGGCAACAAAACACTGAAAGTCTGAACTGGGCATGCTCACACACTTAGGGCACGTCTGAGTACAGCAGTGGGCCACACATATCCCTCAGTTGCATGTGTCAACCCAGGAACCTCGCACTATTCACCAATCTGTCATGTGCACACAGTGATATGACAACAGACACTTATATAATATAGTGAAATCCTGTCACAATCAAATATGTTATGCAGATACCTAAGTTGTTCATAGAAAGTGGTAAAGCAAAGAAGAAACAAAACCTGCAATCAGTACCATCACTGAACAATGTGCATCCCGAACATTAGCATAGGTTCAGAGGTTGACACTAGGCTATCTGCCCTAGGGTATGTAGAAGCCTAGCCACAGTGTGTTTGTATTTTGCAACCCCGCTAGAACAGTAGACTGTGTCTGTTAATAGTAGGTCACACAAGATATCTCACATATGTTCATTTCATTCTGCCTCTGTCTAGCAGGGACCCATAACATATCCCAGGGCTAAACATACGATCACCCATCCACCTGTGAAGATGTTACCTGTAGGTGGTCAGCGTGGGTCTGTGTGTATGTGGGACTGTGATTACATTCCCGAGTGAGTGGAGCCTCTGTGATGGGAATCTGCCCCTCCAGCATGTCCTATTAACATCATTGCTAACGTACCTGTCCCTGGAGCATGTAGCTGTAAGGGATTTTGATATCCTCATGTGGAGCCTGTCCATCAATGCTGTGATCGACATGGCTTCAAATAAAAGGCACAGACTGCATCCAAGTAGACAGTAAGCAACTGAGGAGAGCTGGGGTTACCATAGCAAAACTGTGCATACCATCTGTGTGAGTCCCTAGATCCACTTGTTTATGTACATTTGTGTACATTCCAGTTGCTGCAGGTGTTGGGTAAGGTACATCCGAAATGAGGCATGGTATCCAAGCATGTGCCTGATGAGTATAGGGTCACAATGACCCCCACCTGATCTGGATGCAAAACCATATGGGATAAGGTTGGCTAAATAGAAGGTGTGTCCAACAACATTGGCAATGTGAATGTCAAAGGCGAGAGTACTAAGTATTCATGTCCCCAAATCACAAATCACACACATTGTACGTAATGTATCATCACCTATGTGGTAATGTGTGGGCACGATGTTACTACCAAAGGTGATGACTATGCATCTAAAGGAAGGTAGCTGTAGGCCATGGCTCTGGCACCAGTCATCCATCTCTGTGAAACCCTTTCTGAGGATGCTTGTGCCAGCTATGGGGTCGATTATGGCACACAGTTTGCAGTCATCTGCAAACATGGTCAGCCATATTCCTCCTGTGTTAGCCAGTACATCTCAGAAATATATACAGAACAAGAGAGGTAGAGCAAAAATAATCCAGCACCCTGAGTATAAATAGCAAACAAAAAGTTTATTATGAACCAAACCAGTTTCAGCAACCAGCTTTCTTCAGTGGCTGATTGAACAACATCACAATGAGTCATATTTATAGGAAATACAAACTAGGTGGCCTGACATCACTTCCTGTATTCTCACAATATTGCCACAAAAAATTAACAATGAATTAATATTTGACAGTGAAAGTAAAATATTGGTTGTGTTTGGAAAATTATATAATTTAAATACAACCATCCATGAAAAAATATCCATGAAAAAATAATATAAAATACCATATGAATGCTGGTAAATGTAATAGCAAGCATTCAGAAGATTATAATAGACCAAAAAATGGCCAAAAAATCTATAAACATGGAATCAATATTAATACTAAATGACATTGAGTAAATCATTATAGTTTATCATTGAGACCTGGTGGGAATAAGCCACCTAATTTCACTATCCATTTGGTCTCTTTGTTATCCAATATTTTGTGCCATCCTGTTTTATACATTCTATTGCCAACAATTCTGTCAATACAAACAAAAGAGAAATGGGCCATTTTGTGTATAATGGAATGCTTAAATAATGCATTAGTTTGCTTGGCATTTCTAATATCCCCCAAATGTTCAGAAATACGGATGCGAAACTGCCTGGATGTTTGTCCAATATAGAATGCCCTGCATGTGCACGTAGCTAGATAGATCACCCAGTCCGTGCTACAATTGGCAAAATGTTTGATGTCATAAATCTTACCTGTGTTTTTGCTAGTGAATTCTTTGGTTGCAAAAACAAATTTGCAAAAGGCACAATGGCCACAAGGGTGACAACCAATTAATTTATCCCATAAAATGGTGGTTTGAATTTTGGAAGCTTCCAAGGGAGTGATTTTTTTGAAATGCGAAAAATATGATCCCAGAGTTTTTCCTTTCCTATAAGAGAAGAGGCATCTATCATCTAACCAATTTGCTAAATGTTTGTTGTTAGTAAGTATGTTCCAGTGATGATTTATTATATCTTGTAGTTGATAGGTGTTTCTGCCAAAAGTAGTAACTAATCTAGGTTTCTGAGCAAGCGATTGAGCAGCCTTAGGTTTATAGCATAACAAAGAATCCCTAGACAGGTTGGCAGTCATGCCAACTGCAGAGTGAATGTCTGAAATGTGATAACCCCTCTGTGTAAATCTATTGTAAAGATCATCCTGACAACATTTGAGGTCATGGTTCAATGAACAAATTCTCTTAATCCTGATGAACTGTGATTTGGGAATGTTCTTAATAATGTGTTTGGGATGTAAACTGGAAGCATGTAGTAGACTGCTGTATTGTGGATGTTTCCTGTGTAATGTAGTACACAGTGTATTATCTACTTCTCTAGAAAGATGTACATCCAAAAAATCCATTTCATTTCTATCAAAATTAACTGTAAATTTAACACCCCATTTATTGCTGTTAAGATATTCAACAAATTCTTGGAGATACTCAATACCTCCTTTCCAAACCAGCCAGCAATCGTCAAGATATCGTCTCCAGATGTCCATGTCTGGCAGATATAGGTTGTGCAATTCGTTGTATATGATTTGATCTTCCACATATCCCATGAAGAGATCTGCATAAATGGGTGCGAAAGACGCACCCATTGCAGTACCCTGTATCTGCCAGTAGCAATTGCCTTTGAAATAGAACACGTTTTTAGTAAGGACATGTTCCGCCATAAAAATCAATAGGGTGTTAAATCCAGGACTATAAATATTGATCCTTTGTAGCCAATATTCAAGAGCTGTTAACCCTGCCCAATGTGGTATACTGGTGTATAATGACGTAACGTCTAAAGTGCACATCATCCAGTGCTCTTCGAGCTGGGATTCAGAAACAATCTGAAGAAACTCTGTGGTATCCTGTAATCTGGCTATGATATACCGTAACGCAGGCTTAAGATATTGAGTCAGAAATGCAGACAGCGGTTCCATCAATGAACCAATACCTGACACTATAGGTCTCCCTGGAGGTGTAGAATATGATTTGTGAATTTTGGGGAGTAAATACAGGTATTGTTTGGCTGGATCCTGAACAGTAAGATGAAATTTAGATTTAATACTGATGAAACCTTCATCAACTGCGAGTTGCAAAAAATCATCAGTTTCTTTTTTTGAAATTAGGCGTGGGGTCAATGGGCATCTGTAAATAATGCTGAGTATTGGGCACTTGTCAATCCTTCGGCCCAGTAATAACTGGAGTTCATCACCACAATGGCCCCACCCTTGTCCGCAGGAAGAATAGTTATATCAATATTATCTTTGAGGTTTTTAAGAGCCTGTTGTTCATTGATGTTTAGATTGTTTCTGATAATATATCCAGTACCTAACTGCTGATGTAAATCCTCAATAACTGCATTCTGAAATATGGCTACATGTTTGTCAATCGGGGGACTGAACTTGGATGGTAAATTTTAAATTCAGTAGATCTTTGAGTAGAATCCTGCTCATCAAAAAAGATTTTAAGATTTAACTTTCTGCAGAAATTCATAACATCAAATACAAAAGTACTTTCATCAGCCAAAAAGCCAGGAATAAAACCAAGTCCTTTATTTAACAATTGTTCTTCCATTAGTGTTAATACATAATCAGAAATGTTATGCACATTTAAAGTATTGGTGTTCATTTGACTATTGACAGGAACAGTTCTTCCAATGTTTTATGCTTACGTCCTCCCCTGTTTCTACGCCTAAAGGGTGACCCATGTTTCGTACTCTTTTTGGAGTGGATGAGTCTGACAGTTGAATGGATTCGGTGTCCATGGTGGACGATTCATCCCCAGAGCTCCTGCCGGGTGATGTACCACTCTTGAGAATGGATCTGAGCCGTTTTTTACGTGTATATGTGAAATTCTTTGTACCCTCTGCAAATCGTACCCCTTTATGAAGCTCAAAGGGTTTACCCCTTTGATAATCCTCCATGTCTCTAGAGAATTTTTTAAGTTTCTTTTCCTTAAGAATCCTTTCAGAGGCCGACAATTCTCTGGATAGTTTGTTCAACAATCCAGAAAAACTGGGTTGACTCTCATGTGATTTTAACTCCTCACTCAATTTTTGCACATCACAAATATTGGCTTGAATCGTTCTATCATAGTAAGAAGAAAGGATGTTAACAAACATCATAGCCGAATCTTGTTGTGCAGCATTCCACTCTTTGATGAGTATCTCATCCGGTTTGCCAACCAATGGTTGCACCTTGGTTCTAAGCCCTCTAGGGGCAATATTTTGATGTTTATATGCTTTAAATAACCTGGAATGCCATATGTTGGATAGAAATGTTTTGATTTTTTTAGAAAATTCAGTGAATAACATATCACAATCGTCAACTGGACCAGTTATACCATTGGTGGATGATCCCCTGTGGGATTCAATCCCAAAAATATGTATGTCGTCTTTATCTGCACATAGTCCTTGTACCATGTTATTGAGATCCATGACAATGAATTGTGTATGTTAAAGCCAATTGTGATGTGTGCAATATCCTGTTCAAAGAAATCCAATTGATCTATGTATTATCTGTAATAATCCAACTATACTCAAAAAATTGTAGACCCCCGAAAAGATTCCACAAGGAAAAGATCAATAAACTAGTCCAAAATTGAGGGGCAGTAATAAAGCAGAGAGACAAAGAAGACTCACAAAAAAATACAATAATGGTGTAATCTTATGGTCAAATTGTATAAACTCAAATATCCAATACTGAAATACTTGAGACTCAATATCATTAGAGCCCAAAAACTTAATGTACTAGGAATGATGAACATACCAGTCCTGATAAAAAACATTGTTCATTTTTTGTGGCTATATTGTGAGAATACAGGAAGTGATGTCAGGTCACCTAGTTTGTATTTCCTATATATATGACTCATTGGGATGTTGTTCAATCAGCCACTGAAGAAAGCTAGTTGTTGAAACCGGTTTGTTTCATAATAAACTTTTTGTTTGCTACTTATACTCAGGGTGCTGGATTCTTTTTGCTCTCAATCAAGGTTGGTTTATCCGTGCATCTACCATTCTTGCTAGCCTGCTTTGTACTTCTCAGAACAAGAGAGGTCCCAGGACTGAGCTCTTTGGGATGCCACGTGTAATTGGTGTATAGTCAGACATGGCACCTGCAATACTGACCATGTGTGTGCTATACATGATCCAGTTAGCAATCCATCTTGTGACATATGTGTAGATATTGAATCCGGTGATCTAATGTATAAAGGCCGAGTGGGGTATTGTGTAGAACTGATGTGCGAGATCCAGATAGGCTGTGTGGACAACCCTCTGTACGTCTATGGACCTGTTAACTGTTTAAACACATCAAACAGGTGTAAGAGGCAAGATCTGCCCACAACAAAACCAAATTGTGTAGGATCCAGTGTCTGTAGGTTCACAATGTGTATGTGTATGTGTTCCATGATGATACACTCCATAGCTTAGCAGACCAGGATAGTTAGGCATATATTGGGATAATGTCCAGGGTCCCTTGTGGCACCAGCACTGTGGAGCGGGTACACCGTAGCTGTACACCATTCCATGGGTACATATCCTGCAGTAACTGTGATATTGAACAGTGACATAATGTGAGTGTGAAGTTTGTCATGAATCTCGTGTAAGCCGCAGTCTGAGACACCACCTGGTCCCACTGATGCTGTGTTGTCTGCTATGGAAAGGGCAGCACACACATATTCATCTGTGATGTCAGAGAGGCTACACCCTGTTGTGATGGACATGTGCACTGCAGGGGGGATGGTGGGGAAACATTCCCACTGAACCTGTTGTCCAGGATGTTCGCAATGTCAGTGGGTTCACTGTATCATTTGTAATTATGCAGTAACTCACAGCATATCTGTGAGTTCCCACCCAGGTCAATGACATAACTAAATAAGGCCTTGTGATTGTCCATAGTGTCTGTTGCAAGTTTCCATTAGAAGTGGGCCTTAGATGAATCAACAAGTAATTGTAGCTATAACATAGTACTAATCAGAAATGCCTTCCTGATTGTGATTGTGCTCTATAATGTAGTAGCCTCCTCCTGTCCTTGTATATCTCATTAATAGCCGTGGTCCACTAGACAGGTCCCCTGCCTTTGGAGGAGTGAGTCTTGTAGTTATCTGGGATAGCATGATCCATGCATTCCAGTAGTTGTCCATAGAATGGGATTGTAAACGATTAAGTGGTCTGAGCCATAATTAACACTGTCCCAGGGTCAATGAGGGATACCACCTCAGTTTGTACAAGTGTGACATTTGCTCATGAGAAGTACGCCACTGAGATCACATAGGATGTGTGTGTGTATGGGATATGTATGTCTAGTGAGATGAATGTATGTTCTGACCTTAACAATGACAGGTATACCTCTGGTGTGGAACATAGAGTCCCCATGTTGATGATGATCAGGTCACACATGTTTTAATCCCCTGTGGTTGTGGTGACCAGGTCTGCCATAGCATTTGAGTGTAATAATCCTAGCAACTGTTGTGCAAGGGTGTCAGTGCTTAAGTAGTATACCCAGTCAAAGTTTGTGTATTTGAAGTCACACAATATAATGGTATTTGGTGAGACCTTCACATTCCCCAGTGTTCCCAGGAATAACGAGTGTTGTTCCCAAGTTTGGGAGTGTGGTCTGTAGCAGTCTACAAACTGAAATGCAGTTTGGCCCACTTTCAGTTGCACATGTACGTTCCCTGATGCTTTGTGCAGTGCTACCAACCCGGAGGTGTGTGTATGAATGATGTATATGGATACCCCCCCTATTGTTCTTGTCCGGTCCGAGTCTTGCGTCCGAAAACCATGGTATGAAGTAAAACCTGTTAGTGCTGCTGTGCTTTTGTGAGCCTGAACCAGGTGTTTGTTACTGCACATATATCGACAGACTCCATACTGATGTGAGTCCTGAGTGCATGCATTCTGAGGGTTAGACATCAGTTGTTGAGCACCATCACTCTCTGTTTTCTTTACCCTGTAACGTCTATGGCTGTGGTTATGTCTTCTGAGCTTCACTTCAAACAGCCACTATGTGTGTGTCGAGAGCCTAAGGCAGTCTGTGAAAGCCTAGGGTTGACAGGTGCATGGCGTCCATAACGAATGTACGTCGCATGTTGAGCATGTAATCCCAGGCTTACAGACACTGGATCTCCTGTGAATGACACCAATATGTTAGGCAACTGTTAAAAGTGATCATTTCGTCTGTATACTGTGACATAGTACTTGGTGAGGGCAAGATGCTGCACAAGGTCAGGGTTATACTGGCCTGGGCTACATGATCAGAGAGCTCCTCTATGTCTCTTGTCATTCTATGTCTCTTGTCATGTAGCCCAGGGAGGAATG
Organism: Protopterus annectens; assembly: GCF_019279795.1. NCBI lineage: Eukaryota > Metazoa > Chordata > Ceratodontiformes > Protopteridae > Protopterus > Protopterus annectens. The sequence continues at coordinate 1,872,851,081 of NC_056741.1, read as the reverse complement.
TCTGAGGGTTTACACACCAGCATGGTCAATGATGGAGCCATATTTGTACTTGCAGTGGACTGACAACAGTGCATGTGTCATGTGGCAGATCCTGGCACCCGACACACAGCACAAAGTGACCTTCACCTTGTTCAGCCTGGTGAGTGGGATGTCAGTGTGACCAACAATTACAGTCACCTAATACAAGTGTATGAGGTGTGTTGTGTAGGCCTATGGGCAGTGACTGTGTGGCACAATGACTTTGTGAACTATGTGATATGTGTGTATGGTTGTGTGTTAACAGTTGTTTGTGTGTCTGCTTTGGATGTCTCTGCTGCTTAGGCAGAGTATATTTAGATGCTCCAAGTATGTCTTTGTGTGTCAATGTATATGGTTTGCTGTTGTCATAGGTCCATGTGTGACTGTATTTGTGGTGTGTATGGTTACCTTCACCACCCGATAGACTGTGCCAGTCATGGCTTGGGAGAGCTCAGCCTCCTGTCTGTCTATACAGTTGCACCTCTCACATATATCTGAGTTTGTTGGTAGGAGGACAGTGTTCCCTGTGTACATAAGGCAGTTGTAACAATGCATCAAAATTCCAATATGCACCAACTGGACTGGACAGTACACATGAAACTGACCTTTGGACATGCCAAGATGTAATGATGACATATTCTTTCGACTGATCACAAAGGATCAGTAGTGTGTGAAGTGTGTAAAAGAGTATAACAGGGGTTTAGTGTTCAGGTTTGTTGTTGCTGTGGAAAGATAATCTGCGAAGGAGTACAGACAGAAACATTACACCTCCTTCAGCTATGTCAGAAATATCGATGTACAGTCATATATGTCCTGAGTCAGGGTCAACTGTACCTGACTGACAATGTCGACATCCTATCAGACAGGCCCATACATACATACCCACCTCCCAGTGACAAAAGGCCCTGACATCATACCAGGAGATATCACATGTAGAATGTGTAAACTGGGGACTCAACAGGGGGCACCTGTTTGATGTGTTTAAACAGTTAACAGGTCCCTAGACGTACAGAGGGTTGTCCACACAGCCTACCTGGAGTTCGCACACCAGTTCTACACAGTTCTTCCAATGCCAAATGAATCCCATCACGTGGATAACATTGTTTCCCCATATGTGTCATAAGTGAACAACAGGACAAACAGACTCTGCACCTGAACAGTCTGTTGAGCCATACACTCTCTACAGGATCTTACACCATTGAATGTGTTACAGCAACATGTGGCACACCCCACAAGTGTTGGTGCACAACACACCATGAGAACTATAGTCCTATAACCCTACAAAATCTGAAATGCTAGTCCATGGAGTCCATCATGATTGTAGTCAGGAACAGAGCTATTGTAAACCGACAAACACACAACCCAAACATCTGTGGTATGTTAATGAGCACATCATGTTCCCCAAACCTGCTAGATATCTTGCAAGGCAGCCACCCAGGACATATATCACTGAAAGGAGGAACACAGGTCCCACATAAACTTTGAATAGCCCTTTACCAGCATCACAGACACATGTTGTATCCACAAAACCAACAATCCGTGCATGAATATGTATTGTCATATGAAGGAATGGTAATTTGTCCACAGATAGATCACACAAGCTATGAATTGTGTATTCCTGTTCGAGATGTTCACACCTGCTGACCCACAAGGTTAATTTCTGGGATTGCATAACACTAAGTGCACACACATTACCATGTCCAGTCTGATGATGTCAGCAACCTAAAAATATAGCATGTGAATTGAAGCCACACAATAAAGTATATAGCGTGTGGTGTTAATGCGTATCTCCCTAATATCATAACATAGTTAGGTAGGGGTTTGAATCCTGCAATTGCTGTGTGTGATTGGCCTTGAAGGAAGTGACCTTTTTGGAGACTGTGGAAACACATTATGAGTGGTGAATACCTCTTTGCCAAGTGTGATGATGTCAGCAACCTACAATTACAGCACTGTAAATGAATGCTCCCACTAAAGCAAATAGCGTGTTATGTTAATGCACATCTCACTAGTGTCATAACATAAGTAGGGATTTGAATTTTGCTGAGTGGAATGGGTGTGTGTGAGAATGCCTTTGAGAGGAGTGGCCTTTTTGGAGACTGTGGAAACACATTAGGAGTGGTGAATACCACTTTGCCAAGTGTGATGATGTCAGCATCCTACAAATACAGCATTGGAAATGAATGCTCCCAGTAAAGCAAATAGCGCATCGTGTTAATGCGTATCTTGCTAGTGTCATAACATAGTTAGGTAGCTGTTTGAATTCTGTAAATGCTGAGTATGAATGTGTGTGGGTGAGAATGTCTTTGAGAGGAGTGGCCTTTTTAGAGACTGTGGAAACATATTAGGAGTGGTGACTACCTCTTTGCCAAGTGTGATGATGTCAGCATCCTACAAATACAGCATTGGAAATGAATGCTCCCAGTAAAGCAAATAGTGTGTTGTGTTAATGCGTATCTCACTAGTGTCATAACATAGTTAAGTAGGGGTTTAACTGATGAGTGTGAATGTGTATGTGTGAGAATGCCTTTGAGAGGAGTGGCCTTTTTGGAGATTGTGGAAACACATTAGGAGTGGTGAATACCTCTCTGCCAAGTGTGATGATGTCAGCATCCTACAAATACAGCATTGGAAACAAATTGTCCCACTAAAGCAAATAGCATGTCGTATTAATGTGTACTTCACTAGTGTCATGACATAGTTAGGTACTAGTTTGAATTCTACAAATGCTGAGTGTGAATGTGTGTGTGTGAAAATGCCTTTGAGAGGAGTGACCTTTTTGGAGACTGTGGAAACACATTAGGAGTGGTGAATACCTCTTTGCCAAGTGTGATGATGTCAGCATCCTCGAAATACAGCATAGGAAATGAATGCTCCCAGTAAAGCAAATAGCGTGTCATGTTAATGCGTGTTTCACTAGTGTCATAACATAGTTAGGTAGCAGTTTGAATCCTAGAAATGTTGAGTGTGAATGTGTGTGTGTGAGAGAATGCCTTTGAGAGGAGTGGCCTTTTTAGAGACTGTGGAAACACATTAGGAGTGGTGAATACCTCTTTGCCAAGTGTGATGATGTCAGTATCCCACAAAAACAGCAGTGGAAATGAAAACTCCCAGTAAAGTATGTGGCGCATAATGCATATGTGTCTAGTACCATGACATAGGTAGTTAGGGTTTTGAATCCTGCAATTGTTGAGTGTGTGTGTGTGTGTGTGTGTGTGTGTGTGTGTGTGTGTGCGTGTGTGTGTGACACTGTTAAGCAAAGTGTTGTGTGTTTTTCTACTACTACTGTATGACATATCAGTAAAACAACAGTATGTGCATTGCACACTGCAGGTATATGTGCGGCAAATACACATATGTACATGTGACCTAAATTGGTAACTGTGTGGACAAGACATATATGTACATGTGACCTCATTCATGTCATAGGTGTGAATCCTGCTGTCAACACAACTACATTTGTTACCATTGACAGTTTTTGCTGCTGCTTCTTGGACCATAGCTCACATATGTATGTATGTATGTGACAAGTCCAGCCACTGTAGTGAGCTGTGCCCTAGGTCATCTGTGTCACACACACACATGACAGTTCTTATACAATAGTGTGTGTGTATGCCTGTGGCATATGACAGACATGCCCAAACACAACACAGTCTGTCAATAATGGCCATTCATGGTACGTATACAACAACCCCGTGTATATGCATACAGACACCTTATTACTTATGTGATACACTGAGGGACATCAGCATAGCTTTGGGGATGTGGATATCAAAGGACAGATGAAATCACATGTGGCTGCCTGTACACATCGATACCCTGCTACACATTGTGTGCTACTACCAATGTGGTACAATCAGGATACTATGTGTAGCAAATGTGGATGACTATGCTGTTGTTGGATCATAGCTTCACAACATGTGTTTGTCAGCAGGTATGTGTCTGTATGATACCCTCATGGAAGATAGGTGTCTAATCTGGGGAATGCTTTGTAGGCCACTGTATGCATCAACAGATGTGGATGTACATATCCCTAGTGTGTATGTGTGTACCTAGGATGGAAACATGCCAAACAGGAGTGGTCATGGGAATGTGTGGTGGTTATTACCACTGGTAACTTGTATAGTACAAAACCAGAAAGATTCTAATGCTACTGTGTATCCTACAGCTGTGTATCAGTTGTCAAGACATCACGTAACAATTTGTTAAAATCAGGATGTTGAGGTTATGTACACTACCAAAATGCTAACCAATGACCGATATCAACAGTATCACCCACAGCATAGTGTCATACCATGTCATACACATGTTTACCCACCTTGTGACATATGTGTAGTGGCATGCACATTGGACACCAATAGGAAATATGAAGTATTAACACTGTGTAATAAAGGGCATGTCACCCTTTACATGTGCCCACCATGCCCATACATGCAAACAGTGCACCTCCGCCATGTTCACAAAAGTACACCTTGAAATATGTACAGCACACATCATAGATGTTACATCCACTCAACAACACATGCTGCCAGTACCACACACATCAGCCAACTGTCACATGTGTGGACAATCCATGTTTGGTATTAACACTGGTGTATACAAAACAAAATTGATAATCACTGCTGTGATGCATCATGCCTGCTCAGATACACCTACAAGGATATCATTACCCATTACTGTTCACAACATGCTAATATTGCTACACTGCTAGTAGGTCACCCTGTGCATCAGCACCGTGTTATCTTGTTCCTGCATTAATGTCACAGATGACAGGAGGTGGCACAGTTTCATCATAAGCACAGGGTGTGTGGTTGTTTTCCAGAGCCCGACAATGACCCAGCCAATCAACATGTATGAGTGTGTGTGTGTGTGTGTGTGTGTGTGTGTGTGTGTGTGTGTGTGTGTGTGTGTGAGGGACAACAGTACAGTATGGGTCAGTGTTGATGTGATGTGTGTTTGTATGTGTTAGCCCTACATGTTGGTAGTATGTGTGTGTGTCTGCATGCCCCCTTGTACCCCCTTTTGGCTGCCAATTACGGGAGTTTGTGTAACAGCCACAGACTGTACCTGCCAGGCTGTACAGATCACTGTCTCCGGCCACGGACACAGTACCTGTGCCTGCCAGGGGTGACACGGACTGTATCGGGTACTAAGCCAGACTGAGTACTATCGTCAGAAGCAGAGGGATGTTGACTGGACCCATGTCCCTGCTGGGACTGGCCAGAGCCATGTGCACATGGTCATCTCGGATGGTCTACCGACAGACCAGCCACAACATTGCTGGGGATGGTACTGGCACTATGGGAGTGGCTGGCACTTGGTTGTTGTCCGCGTCAGCTGCCAGCTGAGGATGTTGCTGGCATATGTCCACATCGACGTCCCAGCCATCCTGCACTGTCCTGGCACATGGACATAACATTGCGGAGGACATCTAGTGTCTCCCCCCAATGTCTATCAATGACATCGGTGTAATTGCGGATGGCACCGGCAAGGTCATGGATACTGTCATTGATTGCAGTGTTATGAGCTCTCTGCTCTTAGTCCCTGCCTGGTGTACCGTTCCATATGTGCCTGTGCTTGTATCACAGCCTGGAACATACCTGAGGTTGTGAGACGGCACGCCTGCCAGGGGCATTACACCCAGTGATGCTCCCATGAGAACCCCTGGACATATGCCTATGTGGTACAGTTCCGTGTGTCTGGGCATGGCTGCTGTGTGGGGTTGCATCTGCCATGGATACCACACTTTCCTGGTCAATTCCTACCATATGCTCTTCCTCACCTAAGGCCATTGGTGTTGAGGGATGTAATGGCAGTATGTTATGTGCACATAGATGGGGTGGAAAGCTGTGTACTGTCGATTGGTGGACCACCGACAGACCCTGTAAAACATGCCTGTGCCACTACACTTGTATCATCATGATCAATATTAGTGGCAGTGACCTCAGGTTCCCCGCTGCACCCATCCAACATTACCTCAGCACCTGTGAGAGGGAGACAGGAAGCACACTTTACCATCTGTACAGGATGTCCGCACACATGCACACATGCACACACGCACACATGAACACATGCACACATGAACACATGCACACATGGACACATGAACACATGCACACTAATACACTACACATTCAAGTTGACACTCATACACCAACAGCAATATGGAACATAGTCATTAGTGGTTGATGGTGGAGTACAGTATCACAATACAAAGAGTCCTCTCACACGTGTCAGCATGCAGGATGTGTGTTGCTCGACAGCATGCAGTGTGAGTGTTGAGAGTCCTTGTAGTTAACAGTATACATGTCGTTGATGCATGTGTGTTGTTCACTGATTGCCCTCACCCTGGTAGACAATGTGTACATGGACACAACATTGCACTGCAAGTCTGAAACACTTTCCAATGTTGTGTGCACCATCACTCATAGGTATACAAACCATGTCCGGATGCATACAACTGTCAGGTGTCTAACGATGAATGCTATGTGTAGTACTGCAGGTACTGCAACTGGATATAGTGTAGTACCATGAGCCATCATCAGGTAGCATCATGTGGTCACTCACGGACACTGATGCATGTCACACTGGCGAGTATCTTGCTGTACCTGACCTGCACCACTTAGGCTACATTAAACAGTTCACAGACAGTCATTGCATGGGTATGGCAGGTGTTTAAAAGAGAGCATTGCCTAACATGACTGTGTTGTGTGTTGACGCATGTCACACTGTCCCATGATAAGGCTCTACCCCCAGGTATAGTATGTGTGCTGTGTTGATGACATATGGGATACTGGAGTACGACCTTACAGCAGGTGTCTACATCGCCATGTGTATCATATTAACACATACTGCATATGACAAAGTGGTGTATGTTGTGTGCATGTGTATTGACGATGCCTATACAATGTCCACTACAGTGTACCACACTTGTTTGTGATGCTCCGTGTGTTGCATGTGTATGAGTCGCTACTCATGTCATTGTGAAGTGCATAGTCACACAGAGAACATGCAGAGAATGCACTATGCGTAGGTGTAACATGTGTATATGGCCTACAACTTTCCTATGACATGCAGATGTTATATACTAAATTGATGTAGCCCACTCACCAGCATGGGTCTCCTGTCTTGCTATCACACCAGAGGGACCTGCAAGGATATGACACAGTATGTCAGTATCAACAACTATGGCATTGCTGCGGTGAGTCTGCAATTATACAGTAGTACATGGGGTGACAGTCACAGGCATACAGATAATGTCCCGAATTATCAGTATTGCATGACAACAGGCACCACATATTCTGTATACACAGTACACATCTGATTAATGCATATTATAACACTTTTGATAACAGTGGTCTACGGATATGCCATGTTACCTGCACGCTTGTTGTCACTGTGCTGGGTGACTCCGGCCTCCATGATGACACAGGTGTGTTGTAATGGTTGTCCAGGAGCCACCACATTGAGGAGCAGCTCTTCCACTCTGGTGAGGGGGGATGTGTGGCAGCACCACCACCTGTGGCAAGCTGTTGTCTGTAGACATCAGAGGCATGCTGCCGGGCATGTCTGATTAAATCACTGCAGTGATGGCGTACCTGCTCATAAGTCCGGTTATGCATGCCTACATCATTCACCCAATGGACAACATCCTGCCACAGTGCAGTGCGACCATGCTGGTCCTGGCAAGATCTTGAAAACAGTAGATTATAATGTTGGATGAGTGCATCTCTGATAGCATCCTCCTCCTCAGGGGTATAGGATGGCTTTCGGTTATGTGCCATAACACTGGAAGACAATTATACAGTAATTGTGAAAAAGACATGTTGCACACTTAACATTCTAATGTACAGACATCGTTGAAATACCATATATAGCAACCTATTGGCTGTCAGCAGATGCACACTTTTAATAACACATATAACTGCTAAGACCACAACTGCCTGACAGTGCCTGGCAGATGCTAAATACAAAACCATGTTCTGCACAGCCACAAAGTGAAACCAGTATGTAGGACAATACAACAGTACATGGCACGCTGTATGTGACACAATGCAACACCTAGCCACAGGAGGTGTATATGAAGCTAATGCATACATACATTTGTAATCCATTTAAATCTATGTACAGTACGGTTACGGTACTAGCAGTACACTACACTACTTGTTGATAGCAAACCCCTCAGAAACTTATGTGCACATTCACCACTCTAGGTGGCATACTGCTGTACTCCACTATACATGTTGCTAGATACACACCTATATCCTGTGACATACATACCACTGAGGACATGTTACAGGCACACCCACACACACATCAGACATACCTACAAGACACAAGGGTATGGCAACCCAGATTACAGTTACCTGTGTACCATACATTACTGTGTGTCAACACATACATAACCTCATGCCTGAGGTATGTGATGTGTGTGGACTACAGGTAACAAATAAAAGTGTGTTACCAAGCCATGTGGATATAAACTACACTGTGCAGTTGAGGCATACAGCTTCAGGTAGTACTACAGTCCATACGTGACTTGTATTCCCTGGTGTTAACAATCAATAAGCATACATGTACTGCTTTAGCCTACAAAGGCACATTCCATTCGACAACATGGGACTACATCACAATGTATGCCATAGTGATTTTCAGCCCTGGCAATAGCATGCGGACCTTTGGATGGGATTAGAGCTACAACACTACATACCATGGTATACACAGACTCCCAGTAGGCTATCACACATATACACATCACTGACACATTCACATACACATTCTCCATCACACACAGTCAACCTCACATAGCATGTGTTGCAACAGGTATATGCGTGTGTGTGTATCATGTCCTAGGTAGCTGATAGGCTGTTATCCGTAGGGCCTATGGGAGCATAGACATATAGTACCCTGCACTACGATACACATGTAATGTAGGTTCCTGTGCCCCTGTCATGCAGAGCCACAAGGGTGATTACCGAATTGTGTTTCCTATCTCACATGCAGTCATCATGGTTATTGATGGCAACTGCTAATGAAGACCTTCATATGCTGTTGCTAAGTGGTTGGTTCCACAGTATGGTATGTGTCTGTGATGATGATGTGCCAGTCAAGCATGTTCTGCTTTTTACATTACAAGGTGTTGGGCAGTAGAGTGTGTATCTTGTCTGGTGTTCCATCTGTTTACATGGAGCACGCCCAATACCTGTGGGTTTGCCATAGCTTTGTATGTTGGGCAGGGGTAGCCTCTGGGTAGGCGGTATGCAACACAGTGTACAATTGCTTTGGTAAGACAGTCAGCATAGGGCATCTGTTGGAATCCGGTAACACTCTTTGCGAGGTATGTGTCTGGCATCTACTGTTGCTATGTATGTGTTCTGAGGTACATACCAACAGGGACATTGTACTCTATGATGGGTGTTATGACTGATGAGTGGAGTGGAACCCTGACCTCTGTTTCCATGGATGACACACGTTTACTGACGACATATGGACTGTACTAGGTTTACATGACTAGTGTGGCACAGTGATCATCATTAGGGACACTACTGTCCACCTGTGTCCCATAGTCTCTTATTACACCTTCGGTGTTGAGTACACTACCACCTATGTGTTAGTTCATGGGTACAGGGCTTTTAACAAGAGGGATGGCACTACATGTACAACATTCAGCTGGGGCATACATTTCAACATAGGTTCATAGGTTCATAGGTTTATACTAGGCTATCTGCCCTAAGGCATTTATAAGCCTAGCCCAAATTATTGTGGCTTACGCCACCCCTTATATGAAAAAATACTGTGCCCATTAGTTTGTTGTGCCTCTGTCCAGCAGTGACCCAGAGATGATTCCCAGGGTAAACCTACGATCTCCCATCCACAGGTCTAGATTTCTCTTGAACAGAGTCAGCGAGGTGCTCTGCCTCACATGGACCGGGATTTTATTCCACAGCATAGGGAGTCTCTGGTGATAAATCTATCCCTCCAGCACGTCCTATTTATATCCGTGCTAAGGTTTAAGTCGCTTGCTCTAGTGGTTTTGGTGGATTTGGATTTTTGAGGTGGAGCATGTCCATTAATTCGGGTTGGACATGGCCTTGTATGTCAGGCACATGTCACCTCTGAGCAGACGGTATGCGACTGAATAGAGCTGGAGTTTCTTCAATCTGGCAGCATATGACAGATTTTGGAGTCCCTTTATCCTTTTGGTGAGGAACTTTTGGGGTCTCTCCAATTGCTGCAGATGTCGGGTGAGATACATCCCGAATGGGGCATTGTACTCGATCATTGGTCTGATAAGTGAAGAGTACAGGGGAACAATGACCTCACTAGATCTGGATGTGAATCCTTCATGATCAGGTGGGCAATGTAGAAGGTCTTTCTAACCACTTTAGCAATGTGAGCGTCAAAGAAAGGCCACTGTCAACCTGGGTCCCCAGGTCCCTGATAACCTCTTCTGTGCTTAGTGGATTGCCACCTATATGGTAGCTTGGGGTTACCTTGTTTTTCCGAAGGGTATGACTATACATTTTTGGCGTTTAACTTCAGGCCATGGCTCTGGCACCAGCTATCTGTTTCCGTGAGTCCTTTCTGAAGGATATCAGTGTCCGATGCACTTTCCACTATAGGCCCAGTTTGCAGTCATCTGCAAACTTTGTCACAAAGTCCTCCCATGTTGGCCTGTACTTCTGAAGTAGATGCCAAACAATAGCCAAGGACCGAGCCCTGTGGGACACCACTTGTGACGGCTTGGAGTCTGACACAGCGCCAGCAACTCTAACCCTGTGGGTTCTGTCCTTAAGCCAGTTTGCAACCCATCTTGTGACATATGGGTTTACATTTAAGCTGGTAAGTTTTTCTACAATACCGAGTGGGGTATTGTGTCGAAAGCCTTTGCAAGGTCAAGGTAGGCTGTATGGACTGCCTTTCCCTCATCAATGGCCTTGGTGACTATTTGAAGAAGTCGACCAAGTTCAAAAGGCATGATCTTCCCTTGACAAAGCCAAACTGGGTCGGGTCCAATGTCTGCAAGTCCCCTATATCTTTGTTTATGAGCTCCATTATGATCCTCTCCATAGCTTTGCAGACTAGACTTGTTAAGCTTATGGGGCGATAATTACCAGGGTCCGTGAGGCGCCACCTTTGTGGAGTGGGACCACAGTTGCCGTCGCCACTCCTTGGGCACGTATCCTGTGGTAAGGCTGAGATTAAACAGCTGCCTTGTAATGCGGGTTTAATTCCTCATTTAGCTCGTGTAGCACACAGCCGGGGACACCATCCGGTCCCATTGATGCTGTGTTTTTAGCTTTAGAGAGAGCAGCTTTCACCTGCATTTGAGATGTCGGGAGGCTACACTCGGCTGGGATAGTTATCTCTCCTTTAGGGGGGGGGACGGGGGTGGAGTTTGCACTGAACCTGTCTGCCAGTATGTTGGCAATGTCTGTGGGTTCAGTGATTTTTGTATCATTTTGGACTAATTCTGAGCATATCTGTGAGATTCCACCCAGGTTCCTAACATAGCTGAAAAAGGCCTTATGATTGTCCTTTGAATCCATGTCAATTTTTCTCTCAAAATTGGCCTTAGTTGATTTTATGAGTGCTCGTATTTTTTACTAATAATGATCAGGGTGACTTCCCTTTTATGGATTTTGTTCTATCATGTAATAGCTTTCTCCTCTTATTGTAAAGTTTGTTAATGGCTGGGGTCCACCAGACTGGACGTTTGCCCTTTGTGGAAAGAGTCTTGGTTTTATTTGGGATTGCCTGATCCATGCAGTCCTGGAGGTGTTCATAGAAGGCATTTGTAAGGGCTTCCATGGCTTGGGTTGTGGTTTCCTCTGACTCAGGGGCCTTGAAGGATACCACACCAGTCTTGAGTAGTGTGAAGTTTGCTTTAGAGAAGTTCTTCACTATGGTCTTTTGTTTGGGGTGGGGGCGGATGTGGATTTCCAGTGAGATTAGTTTATGATCAGATCTCACCAATGAGGGATATACTTCGGTGTGGAGCATTTTGTCCCCATGTTTGTGACAATGAGATCTAGTATATTTTCTCCTCTCGTGGAACAGTGACTAGCTGTTCCATGGCATTTGAATTTATGAACTCCAGGAACCGTTGGGCTAGAAAGTTAGGGCTTGAGTAATGTTCCCAGTCTATATTTGGGTAGTTGAAGTCACCCAATATGATGGTGTTTGGAGATACATTTATACCCTCCAGTGTCTTCAGGAAGGCTGTGTGGGGTTCCTGAGTTTGAGAGGGTGGCCTGTAGCATGCTACAATTTGTAGAGCAGTTTTGCCTATTGTTAGTTGCACCTGGATGGTTTCAAGCTTCATGCGTTGCCACCAACCTGGAGGTGTGAGTATCCTTTATGAATATGGATACACCCTCCTTTGTGGAGTGGTCCGGGTTTTGGGGCGGAGCATGATATGAGGTAAAACCTAATAGTGCCGGGTGCTCTCAGGAGCCTTGAACCAGGTTTCAGTTACAGCACAGACATCGATGTTCTCCATACTGAGAAGGGCCTCGAAAGTGCGTGCATTTTGAGATTTAGACTTCTGGCATTGAGCAGCATTACCCTCAATTTCTTCCCATTTTTGTTTTCTAGGGTGGTAGGTTTAGAATTTGAGCCTTGCCTAAAAAAGGCACTATGGGGGTGGCAAGAGCCTTAGCCAATATCTGGAATCCCAGGGTGACAGGTGCAAGCCGTCCTCATGAAGCAGCGTGGCTTGTCAAGCATGTCATCCCAGGCAGACAGACACTGGATCCCCTTTGAATGACACCAGACATTAAGCCAATTGTTAAAGCTGATCATCTTGTCTCTATCATTCATGTCATAGGTGTGAATCCTGCTGTCAACACAACTACATTTGTTACCATTGACAGTTTTTGCTGCTGCTTCTTGGACCATAGCTCACATATGTATGTATGTATGTGACAAGTCCAGCCACTGTAGTGAGCTGTGCCCTAGGTCATCTGTGTCACACACACACATGACAGTTCTTATACAATAGTGTGTGTGTATGCCTGTGGCATATGACAGACATGCCCAAACACAACACAGTCTGTCAATAATGGCCATTCATGGTACGTATACAACAACCCCGTGTATATGCATACAGACACCTTATTACTTATGTGATACACTGAGGGACATCAGCATAGCTTTGGGGATGTGGATATCAAAGGACAGATGAAATCACATGTGGCTGCCTGTACACATCGGTACCCCTGCTACACATTGTGTGCTACTACCAATGTGGTACAATCAGGATACTATGTGTAGCAAATGTGGATGACTATGCTGTTGTTGGATCATAGCTTCACAACATGTGTTTGTCAGCAGGTATGTGTCTGTATGATACCCTCATGGAAGATAGGTGTCTAATCTGGGGAATGCTTTGTAGGCCACTGTATGCATCAACAGATGTGGATGTACATATCCCTAGTGTGTATGTGTGTACCTAGGATGGAAACATGCCAAACAGGAGTGGTCATGGGAATGTGTGGTGGTTATTACCACTGGTAACTTGTATAGTACAAAACCAGAAAGATTCTAATGCTACTGTGTATCCTACAGCTGTGTATCAGTTGTCAAGACATCACGTAACAATTTGTTAAAATCAGGATGTTGAGGTTATGTACACTACCAAAATGCTAACCAATGACCGATATCAACAGTATCACCCACAGCATAGTGTCATACCATGTCATACACACATGTTTACCCACCTTGTGACATATGTGTAGTGGCATGCACATTGGACACCAATAGGAAATATGAAGTATTAACACTGTGTAATAAAGGGCATGTCACCCTTTACATGTGCCCACCATGCCCATACATGCAAACAGTGCACCTCCGCCATGTTCACAAAAGTACACCTTGAAATATGTACAGCACACATCATAGATGTTACATCCACTCAACAACACATGCTGCCAGTACCACACACATCAGCCAACTGTCACATGTGTGGACAATCCATGTTTGGTATTAACACTGGTGTATACAAAACAAAATTGATAATCACTGCTGTGATGCATCATGCCTGCTCAGATACACCTACAAGGATATCATTACCCATTACTGTTCACAACATGCTAATATTGCTACACTGCTAGTAGGTCACCCTGTGCATCAGCACCGTGTTATCTTGTTCCTGCATTAATGTCACAGATGACAGGAGGTGGCACAGTTTCATCATAAGCACAGGGTGTGTGGTTGTTTTCCAGAGCCCGACAATGACCCAGCCAATCAACATGTATGAGTGTGTGTGTGTGTGTGTGTGTGTGTGTGTGTGTGTGTGTGTGTGTTTGTGTGTGTGTGTGTGTGTGTGTGTGTGTGTGTGAGGGACAACAGTACAGTATGGGTCAGTGTTGATGTGATGTGTGTTTGTATGTGCTAGCCCTACATGTTGGTAGTATGTGTGTGTGTCTGCATGCCCCCTTGTACCCCCTTTTGGCTGCCAATTACGGGAGTTTGTGTAACAGCCACAGACTGTACCTGCCAGGCTGTACAGATCACTGTCTCCGGCCACGGACACAGTACCTGTGCCTGCCAGGGGTGACACGGACTGTATCGGGTACTAAGCCAGACTGAGTACTATCGTCAGAAGCAGAGGGATGTTGACTGGACCCATGTCCCTGCTGGGACTGGCCAGAGCCATGTGCACATGGTCATCTCGGATGGTCTACCGACAGACCAGCCACAACATTGCTGGGGATGGTACTGGCACTATGGGAGTGGCTGGCACTTGGTTGTTGTCCGCGTCAGCTGCCAGCTGAGGATGTTGCTGGCATATGTCCACATCGACGTCCCAGCCATCCTGCACTGTCCTGGCACATGGACATAACATTGCGGAGGACATCTAGTGTCTCCCCCCAATGTCTATCAATGACATCGGTGTAATTGCGGATGGCACCGGCAAGGTCATGGATACTGTCATTGATTGCAGTGTTATGAGCTCTCTGCGCCCTTAGTCCCTGCCTGGTGTACCGTTCCATATGTGCCTGTGCTTGTATCACAGCCTGGAACATACCTGAGGTTGTGAGACGGCACGCCTGCCAGGGGCATTACACCCAGTGATGCTCCCATGAGAACCCCTGGACATATGCCTATGTGGTACAGTTCCGTGTGTCTGGGCATGGCTGCTGTGTGGGGTTGCATCTGCCATGGATACCACACTTTCCTGGTCAATTCCTACCGTATGCTCTTCCTCACCTAAGGCCATTGGTGTTGAGGGATGTAATGGCAGTATGTTATGTGCACATAGATGGGGTGGAAAGCTGTGTACTGTCGATTGGTGGACCACCGACAGACCCTGTAAAACATGCCTGTGCCACTACACTTGTATCATCATGATCACTATTAGTGGCAGTGACCTCAGGTTCCCCGCTGCACCCATCCAACATTACCTCAGCACCTGTGAGAGGGAGACAGGAAGCACACTTTACCATCTGTACAGGATGTCCGCACACATGCACACATGCACACACGCACACATGAACACATGCACACATGAACACATGCACACATGGACACATGAACACATGCACACTAATACACTACACATTCAAGTTGACACTCATACACCAACAGCAATATGGAACATAGTCATTAGTGGTTGATGGTGGAGTACAGTATCACAATACAAAGAGTCCTCTCACACGTGTCAGCATGCAGGATGTGTGTTGCTCGACAGCATGCAGTGTGAGTGTTGAGAGTCCTTGTAGTTAACAGTATACATGTCGTTGATGCATGTGTGTTGTTCACTGATTGCCTCACCCTGGTAGACAATGTGTACATGGACACAACATTGCACTGCAAGTCTGAAACACTTTCCAATGTTGTGTGCACCATCACTCATAGGTATACAAACCATGTCCGGATGCATACAACTGTCAGGTGTCTAACGATGAATGCTATGTGTAGTACTGCAGGTACTGCAACTGGATATAGTGTAGTACCATGAGCCATCATCAGGTAGCATCATGTGGTCACTCACGGACACTGATGCATGTCACACTGGCGAGTATCTTGCTGTACCTGACCTGCACCACTTAGGCTACATTAAACAGTTCACAGACAGTCATTGCATGGGTATGGCAGGTGTTTAAAAGAGAGCATTGCCTAACATGACTGTGTTGTGTGTTGACGCATGTCACACTGTCCCATGATAAGGCTCTACCCCCAGGTATAGTATGTGTGCTGTGTTGATGACATATGGGATACTGGAGTACGACCTTACAGCAGGTGTCTACATACGCCATGTGTATCATATTAACACATACTGCATATGACAAAGTGGTGTATGTTGTGTGCATGTGTATTGACGATGCCTATACAATGTCCACTACAGTGTACCACACTTGTTTGTGATGCTCCGTGTGTTGCATGTGTATGAGTCGCTACTCATGTCATTGTGAAGTGCATAGTCACACAGAGAACATGCAGAGAATGCACTATGCGTAGGTGTAACATGTGTATATGGCCTACAACTTTCCTATGACATGCAGATGTTATATACTAAATTGATGTAGCCCACTCACCAGCATGGGTCTCCTGTCTTGCTATCACACCAGAGGGACCTGCAAGGATATGACACAGTATGTCAGTATCAACAACTATGGATTGCTGCGGTGAGTCTGCAATTATACAGTAGTACATGGGGTGACAGTCACAGGCATACAGATAATGTCCCAAATTATCAGTATTGCATGACAACAGGCACCACATACTCTGCATACACAGTACACATCTGATTAATGCATATTATAACACTTTTGATAACAGTGGTCTACGGATATGCCATGTTACCTGCACGCTCATTGTCGCTATGCTGTGTGACTCCAGCCTCCATGATGACACAGGTATGTTGTAATGGTTATCCAGGAGCCACCACGCTGAGGAGCAGCTCTTCCACTCTGGTGAGGGGGGATGTGTGGCAGCACATCTGTGGCAAGCTGTTGTCTGTAGACATCAGAGGCATGCTGCCGGGCATGTCTGATTAAATCACTGCAGTGATGGCGTACCTGCTCATAAGTCCGGTTATGCATGCCTACATCATTCACCCAATGGACAACATCCTGCCACAGTGCAGTGCGACCATGCTGGTCCTGGCAAGATCTTGAAAACAGTAGATTATAATGTTGGATGAGTGCATCTCTGATAGCATCCTCCTCCTCAGGGGTATAGGATGGCTTTCGGTTATGTGCCATAACACTGGAAGACAATTATACAGTAATTGTGAAAAAGACATGTTGCACACTTAACATTCTAATGTACAGACATCGTTGAAATACCATATATAGCAACCTATTGGCTGTCAGCAGATGCACACTTTTAATAACACATATGACTGCTAAGACCACAACTGCCTGACAGTGCCTGGCAGATGCTAAATGCAAAACCATGTTCTGCACAGCCACAAAGTGAAACCAGTATGTAGGACAATACAACAGTACATGGCACGCTGTATGTGACACAATGCAACACCTAGCCACAGGAGGTGTATATGAAGCTAATGCATACATACATTTGTAATCCATTTAAATCTATGTACAGTACGGTTACGGTACTAGCAGTACACTGCACTACTTGTTGATAGCAAACCCCTCAGAAACTTATGTGCACATTCACCACTCTAGGTGGCATACTGCTGTACTCCACTATACATGTTGCTAGATACACACCTATATCCTGTGACATACATACCACTGAGGACATGTTACAGGCACACCCACACACACATCAGACATACCTACAAGACACAAGGGTATGGCAACCCAGATTACAGTTACCTGTGTACCATACATTACTGTGTGTCAGCATACATAACCTCATGCCTGAGGTATGTGATGTGTGGACTACAGGTAACAAATAAAAGTGTGTTACCAAGCCATGTGGATATAAACCACACTGTGCAGTTGAGGCATACAGCTTCAGGTAGTACTACAGTCCATACGTGACTTGTATTCCCTGGTGTTAACAATCAATAAGCATACATGTACTGCTTTAGCCTACAAAGGCACATTCCATTCGACAACATGGGACTACATCACAATGTATGCCATAGTGATTTTCAGCCCCGGCAATAGCATGCGGACCTTTGGATGGGATTAGAGCTACAACACTACATACCATGGTATACACAGACTCCCAGTAGGCTATCACACATATACACATCACTGACACATTCACATACACATTCTCCATCACACACAGTCAACCTCACATAGCATGTGTTGCAACAGGTATATGCGTGTGTGTGTATCATGTCCTAGGTAGCTGATAGGCTGTTATCCGTAGGGCCTATGGGAGCATAGACATATAGTACCCTGCACTACGATACACATGTAATGTAGGTTCCTGTGCCCCTGTCATGCAGAGCCACAAGGGTGATTACCGAGTTGTGTTTCCTATCTCACATGCAGTCATCATGGTTATTGATGGCAACTGCTAATGAAGACCTTCATATGCTGTTGCTAAGTGGTTGGTTCCACAGTATGGTATGTGTCTGTGATGATGATGTGCCAGTCAAGCATGTTCTGCTTTTACATTACAAGGTGTTGGGCAGTAGAGTGTGTATCTTGTCTGGTGTTCCATCTGTTTACATGGAGCACGCCCAATACCTGTGGGTTTGCCATAGCTTTGTATGTTGGGCAGGGGTAGCCTCTGGGTAGGCGGTATGCAACACAGTGTACAATTGCTTTGGTAAGACAGTCAGCATAGGGCATCTGTTGGAATCCGGTAACACTCTTTGCGAGGTATGTGTCTGGCATCTACTGTTGCTATGTATGTGTTCTGAGGTACATACCAACAGGGACATTGTACTCTATGATGGGTGTTATGACTGATGAGTGGAGTGGAACCCTGACCTCTGTTTCCATGGATGACACACGTTTACTGACGACATATGGACTGTACTAGGTTTACATGACTAGTGTGGCACAGTGATCATCATTAGGGACACTACTGTCCACCTGTGTCCCATAGTCTCTTATTACACCTTCGGTGTTGAGTACACTACCACCTATGTGTTAGTTCATGGGTACAGGGCTTTTAACAAGAGGGATGGCACTACATGTACAACATTCAGCTGGGGCATACATTTCAACATCCACAGGTGTACACATTGATATGCATATCAGCACATATACAGTCCATCTTTCATGGTGGGAATATCAATAATGCTAAGGTTGAGGGAGATACAGTTATGTAATGATATTGCACAGCCTTGTGCAGAATGCATGGAAGGTGTTTTCAGCCCATATATGTTTAGCAGGACACCATATCTGGGAGACTATATACCTAACAAAGCATACCCACGACATTTGAACAACACATGTCATATGCCAGCACTGTATGCTGTCTTGTTTGACACACACTACAACCTACATAGATATATGCACATAACCTGCACCAACATATAAATGTCCACCTTTCCCAAACACTTGCAGTATGTCCCTTGCTCTATGCACATATTCAGATGCTCAGAAATCAGACACACATGTATCTCAACATTTGTGTGTGCCATACAGACACAAGGTCCACACTGTTGTAAGTCCATACACCTCACAGATGACCTGTTGGGCCTTGCTACAGGTAGGACAGTTGTCACTTGTGTGCATACAGTAATAGTACAAGGGTATACATAGCTGCAAATGATACATCACTATGCTAGCCTGCTACAGCGGTTGCCAATGCTAAGCTACACATTATGTGACTATCATGCATGTCTTACTCTGTGACATCCAAGTTTATCTAGGTGTTTGCAATACTCCCCAAAAATGCCATTGAACTCAGTACTGTACAGACCATAGATAACATGTTCAGATGTTTGACATGTACTGCTGACCTACAACTGTCACACTTATGTCCCACTGCACACAGCTACCCAACAATTTCTCCATGGCAATACTTATGCATGGCATCAGTGCTTGCATTCCTACTGCTGCCACATATGCATGTATCAGAGGATCAACAGTACTAACCATAACCATCTACTACCTGCCGGTAACTACAAACTGTTACATGCCTGTATGTCCCTTCCGGGTCCGTCTGTGTATGTTATTTTTTTTTTGGGTACTGAAATGTACTGTTTCTTTTTTTTTCCTGCTTGGCGTTGTTCACAATGTTCAACTTGCAATGTAATGATTGCATGTGGGGATAGCAAGTCCTATCTGCTTTTATAGGTATCTGCACATGTGCATGTGATGCCCTCTGCACCAATTGTTGGCCAGCATTTGGTAAATGCATACAGCCTGCTGAGTGGTAATTGCAGTACTCACTGTCATAGCAACCCAATGCTATAAATTGCTAAGGTATGTAGGCGTAGCCCTTTCAGATATCCAGAGTGGTGCCCATGCTTGTTTGCTGTGGAGACTGTTGTGTAAGTCAGATGGTTGGTATATGTCTTATAAATGTAGCTAGAGGTGTAGACAGTTATGTACATGTTATACTCAGACCTGACTGTTGCCACTTCCAACACTAAGCTATCAGTGTAGAGTTTTACTCACCACTACAAATGCTTACACAACATTTATGTGACTATACTGGGAATATTAATGTACTGACTTCTGCAGGGTTATGTTTTTTACTGTTGACATTACCACAGGGTTCGCAGGACAACTGGACAATTCCTGTACTGAGTATGCCTACCTACACACTTGGTAGACCCTAAACACACAGGTATCTTTTAATTGGGGGGGGGGCTTACATACTGAGAACATTATGCATTAATGTGTGAATATTATCTTACTGGACTTGCAGGATTGGTGTGTACCTGTCTGTTTATCAGTGCAGGTTGTCTGTCTGCAGGGTTCCCACCTGTGAACTTACCAGATGGTAGCCAGAGGTTACACTGTCATTCTTTGTTTGTGCAACTCGCAGATGTTTTCAGCACTGTTAAAATGGCATTGTTATAGTTAGTTGCTACCAGTACATGGCTGCATCCATTGGTACTTCTGTGTTATACTCCTACATAAGGGTATGCTTGGGGAGGGCCTAAGAAAGCTATTTGCAGAGTGTGTAACAGCAGTATAGCCTATATGCCTGTGTGTTTGGGCCTCTGCCGGGCCTATGGAACAGTCAGATAATCTTTGCATGGTGTCATGGATATGTAGTTGAATGTGAGGTACAACTTACACATAATAGGAACAGTAGGTGTATACTTCAGTGAAGCAGTGCATATGGATTAGTACTCCTTTCATGACATACAAGCAGTGTCTACTGTAATTATTGTCAGTATTCATTGTGTAATAGCCCACCATTCTGACTGACATCAGTACTTTTCTGTGGGATTCTGAGGGACACAGCTAAAATATGTTTCACAATCAGGGACATCCCTGGAAAGTTGACTGAGTTAGGAGGTATGGCCTCTGCCCTATGCAGAGATACCAGTGTTTGTGCTGTTATGATACTATGTGGGGGTTGTAAAGTGTCTCTGCAACATTATTTTCTGCTTGATTGGCTGCTTCTCACATCACACTCATGTAATGCAATCCCACAACAATTGCTGGTAAAGATCCACAGAACAGGCTTTGTGTTATGGCCTTCCTATATTTCCTTTACATTCACTCATTGTAATAAATGATATATTTTTTGCAGCACAAAGCTATTGTATATCTGTTGAGGCTTAGTGGTACTTCATGCAATCTAATGTGTCCAAGGTCTGGGGTTCGAGACTGACAAAGGTATTTTTATTTTGCTGCTGAGCAGAACAAGGGCCATGACCTAGAGTGACTAAGGCACTTTTAAGCAGATTTAAGTGGGTTTGCACTGGTTTGCTCGACACTTAGCGATGCTTCGCTAAGCGCACACATGAGCACACTCACTTAATCCCACTTACTACTGCTTAAAAGTGCTTACTCCCACTAACCCCCACGCTAATTTCTTTGAAAGAAAAGAAAATGGGGAGATAGGAAAGTGGTGAAAAGGTGGCACAAAGAGGGAAAGACAGTAGGAAAACAAGCTCGGGATGTGCAGGACGGGTGTAGGGAAGGTCCATAGCTGCCCATTTCTTTAGCAGCAACAGCTGTGCATATGTTGCAAATTTGGAGTGAAATTTGAAATCTTCCACCCCTGTGAGAGGTGTGAGGACATCAAAGTTTGTTGTACTGCCAATTAGAATTATCAGTGTACATGTCCAACGGACATGCGTGCGAAATGGGCAGCTATGTATGGGGCATAATTTTTTTTCAGTTACAGATTGCCCTTTTTTTTTTTTTTTTCAGGGGAGAGTGGAAAGTGAGGTAGAGGAAGTAGGTATATTTGGGGAGGTAGGTTGGGTAGGTAAACAAGTAAGACAAACAAGATGCATACAGGGGCAGAGTATGACACATGGGGTGGGTGAACACAATTGACGGGGACGGATGTTTGGAAATCGCAAGCCCATGAGCCCACAGATAGTAACAGTGGGACTGAGATCCCACCCATGGGCAGTAACCACCGGACCTTCACAGACCCGAGGGTTGCTGTGCTGGGGGCTGCGTAGGAGGGGCAGGCTCACCCGTGAGTCACTCCACTCTCACCTTGAGCTGGCATAGGGGATCAGCGACTAAATGCTGGATCTCCCTACGCACCACAACCCGGACCCTTAGGAGGGTGACAGGAGGCCCTTCTCCACCCACACTTGCGGGGGGAGGTGAGCCTCATCCCCTGCAGTGCTTCCATCCGAAGGTGGCACAGGACCTACGGAGGAGGGTGGCACAGGCTGGGCACCAGACCTGCTGGTGCCAGGTGCAACTGCCAGCTGAGGAGGGACAGGTGGGTCCGCTGGGACCGGCCTTCCCATACATTCTGTGATTAGGTGTGTTTAATTACAACATAGACAACAGCATTCCAAGTTAGTTGTAACAGCATGCAGTAATATTCCCATTAACCCAACACACCAGGGTTACAACAGCTGAACAGCAAGCATAACACATGCATGTATTGAATGACAGTGGACATTACAACAGCATGCAGGGATGATTGGTGGCAACAGGCCACCAAGATTGTGGTGTTTTAACAGGGGACATGCATCGAAATAAGTGCAGATGTTATATAACAATAGGACATATGTCGCAACAAATGTTATGAGATTAGACATACCCATTGAGGTGTGGAACTGCATTGTTTATGCACATGGAGTAGAGTGTAAAAAGAAACCTCCATTAACATCTTATTAGTACTTTAACTGTACACTACATTCCTATTGACTGCAGGTGTATATCCCCTACATGTATTCTTACACTAGGCAACATGCATTTGATTGCGTTATGGCTTTTGCTACTTCATTAAATACCTGACCTATATCTGACATTGTAACTGTCCAGGATGCAGATGCTACTGCTACATATTTATATTAAATTGACTTGTTTATGTATCTGCAAATCTGGATGTGTTCACATGCCTTTTTCACTTGTTTTCTACACAACCCTACTTTTCAGGTAGCATACTAACATTTCTGGGGAACACCTTGACAGGCTACTCGTGTGCCAGATTTACCTATGCATGTCAGCCATTTCACAACTGTTGAGGACTGTTACATCCTTCACAGCTACTGGCACTTCCTTCATCCACTTTATATGGGACTGCACTACTGGGAGTTGTCAGCCCTTAATACAACAGTAACATTTCTTCACTGCAAGGGTACAACAACATTTCTGAGTAACTGGCACATACACACTGCAAGTATTATACCTTTCTTATTTACATTAAAACTCTTTTCTACTGGCTCTCTCTTTTATTTGACATTACACTGCATACAGTAGACCTATTCAGGACATGTTATACCTTTATTGATAGGTTACAAGACTGTTTTTCAGGCTCACTCACTTTTTATCTATGACAGTGCATGCAGAGATAGTATTCCAGACATGTTTTTGCTTTATTCATGGGTTACTACACTCTATTCCTGGCTATCTGACTTTTGATATGTAACAGTACATGTAGAGTATTTATTCAGGAAATGAATGTTTTATGCTTCACAGCTACTGCGACTTCCTTCATCCACTTCCTATGGGACTGCACAACTGTGGGTTGACAGCACCTAATACAACAGTACTATTTTTTTATTGCAAGGGTACAACAACATTTCAAAGTAAGTGACACAGACACACTCCAAGTTTTATACCTTTATTAATTACATTGAAGACTCTTTTCTACAGGCTCTCTCCTTTACTTGTTATTACAGAGCATATGGAAGACATATTCAGGACATATTATACCTTTCTTGACAGGTTACAACACTCTTTTTCAGGCCTGCTCACTTATTTGTTATGACAGTACATGCAGGGAGAGTATTCCAGACTTATTTTAGCTTGATTGGTGGGTTAGTACACTCTATTTCTGGCTCACTTATGTTTGTTATATAACTGTACATGCAGAGGATTTAATCAGGACATTTTATTGCTGTATTATTGGCCTAAAACACTTTTGTCATGCTCACTTACATATATCATGTAACAATACATGCAGAATATTTACTAACCTGCCTGGTGGCACAGCCTTAGCAGCCTATCTGCATAGGCTTGCTGATTCATAGCATGAGCACCTGCAGCAGTGGAGTAAATAAAGGGATATTGAGACATACCTATCCATTATTTAGACTATTTATCTTGTCTTACATACTGCATTCTATGGCTACCTACTTAGTAGTGGGGCATCACATATTTGATGGGCCTCCTGGATCCACTGGTTCAGAAGGTCCTGCTTCCACCTCTTCAGGTCTGCATGGTGGTGATGGACCTGCTCACCAGTCCGAGGGATGCCTGTGGCATTGGTGAGTTCATGAGACAACCGGTTCCAAGCCTCCGCCTTATACTCCGTTCCTTGGAACTGGCCCTGCAGGAGTCGAGTTTCATGCTGATGGACTAGTAGCCAAACCATATATCTTGACTCCTCGATGCCCCAGCGTTGCGCTCAAAAGTGTGAACCCTCTCCAGCACCAGACATTCTAACTGCAGATGGGAACTACAATCAGTTATGCCGAGTATTCCCACCTATGCGGCTTAAATATGCTGCATTTTCCACACTTTTCTGTGATTGGCCATTTTTGAATATTCTCGGCTGACTGCAGACCTGCTTAGAAATGGTTAATCAAACATTTATTACTATATATATGTTAACAGTAGATGTTTATCCTAAGCTGTTGTGGCTTAGTGGTGTAGTACTTTGATTATGATGCACAGTGTCCTGGGTTCAAACCTTATAATTGCTTTTTATTTTACTACTCTCCAGACAGGTTAGGGGGCATGGCTGTGTTTACGCAACTTTGCTCTACGTTGCTCAACGTTGCCCGACGGTGTGCTGGTTGGCGTGGCGCGCATCTCCACGCAAACCGATTGCGCTGGGTAAAGCACTATTTAGCTATGGGCAGCTATTTTGCGTTGGGTAAAGTACGATTTAGCAAGGGGCAACTACATTGCGCTGGGTAAAGCGCGAGTTAGCTAGGGGCACCTATATTGCGTTGGGTTAAGCGTTGCTTAACTGCGGCCAATTATATGTCAGGTTCCTTTATAAATATACATTTTGTTCACTGATACATAAGCCATTTGAATGCTTTTTAGTAAAAGTTTCATCATATAGGTCAGGAATTCTTTCATATACTAATTTGGAACAGAAAATAGGAAGGGGAGTGGTGGGACTCAAACCGTGAATGCCTCCTATTTGTGCAAACGCTCTACCACTCCTCTATTACTACTTGGGGTAATTTGCATAAACATTACTTATTATGCTCTTCCATGTCGAGATTGTTAACTGCAGCTAAGCAATGGGCACACCCGGGCACACACGCGCAAATATGGGCAGCTATATTGGGAATTAGAAAAAAAAATAATGTTTTACTTTTTATAACTGTGCTGGGGTTTACAATGTCAGGGAGTGTGGTGTTGGGTACATGCACATTTGAGCGGACTCGCTCTTGTGTGTTGACATTTTGTCATTTAACACACTTGCAGGGGCGTGGACATTTACACTGCTCAGCAGTCGGACACGCACCCTGCTTGCCTGCACAGTCCGTCTTGGACTTGGGGTTGAGTCAGCGTGCCCTCATGAATATTCATGGCATGCTGATGTCATACCGTTCAACTGCAGCCTCCGAGTAAGACTTATTTAGACGTACACGGTGGATTCGTGAATCTGGGGGACTGTGTTTGCTGTGACTTATAAAATTCAGTTTAAGACCTAGAACCTAAAGAATACTCCCACTATAAAAATAGTTTGTGTTGAAGAGTTTGCCATTTACACTTCTCTAATAATCCTTATGGTTCCAGAGATATGAACACTTGTTTGAAATGTCAGGGCATATTTTGATTCTTTGAAAAGGCTTAGGGTCCGCCCCTTGGAAGTTACACTGCAAACTTCCTGAGCTCCATTGGTGTGAATGAGTTAAAGACATTTTTTTATTGTATTGCACTGCTTGTGTATACATGGACAAACTGCTGATAGGGTTATTGGGGGAAATGTTTCATGTTGGAGTCTGTGAAGTGCTTGTGTATACACAGGTGGACTATTGAAGGGATTGTTGGGGGGAATGTTTCATGCTGAAGTCAGTGAAATGCTTGTGTATACACAGGCGGACTATTGAAGGGATTGTTGGGGGGAATGTTTCATGTTGGAGTCAGTGAAGTGCTTCTGTATACACAGGCGGACTATTGAAGGGATTGTTGGGGGAATGTTTCATGTTGAGTCAGTGAAATGCTTGTGTATACACAGGCGGACTATTGAAGGGATTGTTGGGGGGAATGTTTCATGTTGGAGTCAGTGAAGTGCTTGTGTATACACAGGCGGACTATTGAAGGGATTGTTGGGGGGAATGTTTCATGTTGGAGTCAGTGAAGTGCTTGTGTATACACAGGCGGACTATTGAAGGGATTGTTGGGGGGAATGTTTCATGTTGGAGTCAGTGAAGTGCTTCTGTATACACAGGCAGACTATTGAAGGGATTGTTGGGTTGAATGTTTCATGTTGGAGTCAGTGAAGTGCTTGTGTATACACAGGCAGACTATTGAAGGGATTGTTGGGGGGAATGTTTCATGTTGGAGTCAGTGAAGTGCTTGTGTATACACAGGCGGACTATTGAAGGGATTGTTGGGGGGAATGTTTCATGTTGGAGTCAGTGAAATGCTTGTGTATACAGAGGCGGACTACTGAAGGTATTGTTGGGGGGGATGTTTCATGTTGGAGTCAGTGAAGTGCTTGTGTATACACAGGCAGACTATTGAAGGGATTGTTGTGGGGAATGTTTCAGGTTGGCATCAGTGAAGTGCTTGTGTATACAGAGGCGGACTATTGAAGGGATTGTTGGGGGGAATGTTTCATGTTGGACTCAGTGAAGTGCTTGTGTATACACAGGCAGACTATTGAAGGGATTGTTGGGAGGAATGTTTTATGTTGGACTCAGTGAAGTGCTTGTGTATGCACAGGCAGACTACTGAAGGGGTTGTTTGGGTGAATGTTTTATGTTGGAATCAGTGAAGTGCTTGTGTATACACAGGCGGACTATTGGAGGGATTGTTGGGGGGAATGTTTCATGTTGGAGTTAGTGAATTGCTTGTGTATACACAGGCGGACTATTGAAGGGATTGTTGGAGGGAATGTTTTATGTTGGAATCAGTGAAGTGCTTGTGTATACACAGGCGGACTATTGAAGGGATTGTTGGGGGGAATGTTTCATGTTGGAGTTAGTGAATTGCTTGTGTATACACAGGCGGACTATTGAAGGGATTGTTGGGGAGAATATTTCATTTGATGTCATTGAAGTGCTTGTCATGCTGAAGGGATCTTCTCAGGGAAATGCTTTATTTGGTGTCAGGGACTTGCTTGTGCACACATGGGTGAACTACTGAAGGGATTGTTCAGGGAAATGTTTTATTTTGGTGCTTGTGCATATGTGGGCAGACTACTGAAGGGGTCAATGGGGGGAATTTTCATGTTGGTCCTTGAGCATACTTAGTAAAACTACTGAAGGGATTGCTGGGGAAATGTTTGATTTTGGTGCTTAAGCATACTTGGACATTGTACTGAAGGCATCACTTGGGGAAATGTTTCTATCTGGTGCTTGTGCGTATGTGGGCAGACTACTGAAGGGATCAATGGGGGAAATGTTTCATTTTGGTGTTTGAGCATACTGAAAGGATTGCTGGGGGAAATGTTTCATTTTGGTGCCTCTCCATTCATGGACATGCTGCTGAAGTGATCTCTAGAGGAAATGTTTCATTTTGGTGCTTGTGCATATTTGGCTATGCCACTGAAGGGAATGGTTAATTTGTGTACCAGGAAAGTGCTTGCATAACCTTGTATAATAATTTATTTTGTGTCATTTTAGTGCTTTTGCATACTTAGGCAAATTACTGAAGAGGTTGCTCTAGGAAATATTTAATTTGTGTGTTAGGGAAGTGCTTGTACATACTTGGACAAAGTACTGAATGGATGGCTGGGGCAAATTTGTGGAATGAAACTCAGATATCAAAAGCAAAACATAATTTTCAAAAACAGATGTGTGTACTGCACGGATATTGGCCTATGAATGGCAGGAATACCTCATTAGCATGAACTGCTTTACAACATTTTTTATTTGCATCTCCTTATACTTAAGGCATTTCACCTGCCTTTGCTATGCTCATTTGTAAACATCAGGGATATCCCTATTAAATTTGTGCAATGGATGCCAGCCTAAATCTCTCATTTACTTAAAAGGAGAGCATAATCAGTGGGATCAAACATCATCATAAAGTCTACAAAAAGGGTTCAGTTAAGAGCCCTCTGTTCATATTAGAAAATATTTTGTCTCTCAGCAGGCAGAGAACAGAGGATGTGATAAAAGTT
The DNA here is from genome assembly GCF_019279795.1 of Protopterus annectens. Lineage (NCBI taxonomy): Eukaryota > Metazoa > Chordata > Ceratodontiformes > Protopteridae > Protopterus > Protopterus annectens. The sequence goes on along the minus strand of NC_056741.1, from coordinate 1,872,822,260 downwards.
TTCCAAAAGATATGCTAAGTATAACATAAGAGTCCATATACACTGATGCATTGGAATAGTTTCCTGCGATCTTTTTTCTTCATCTGCTCAGCAAAAGACATCAGAATGGATAGGGGTATAGATCTGCTGGCTGGAAGGGATTGATGTTTTAGGTCAGAAAAGGAATATGACATTTTTCTATCAGTGTGATGTGATAACTAAGGCTAACAAAATATCAGAAAAATATGTCAAATGTCTAGAAATATGTGGGGTAATTAATATGATGAAGGTTGAATGCAGTTTTTCTAAGAGGGTTATCTTCCGGACGTGATAAAGTTTCTTTACAACATTGGAGGTGATGGGTTAAAAGAAAAATTGTGAGTCTGTATAATGGTCTGACAGGGCTTGGTGATAACTATGGTCATGCTAAAGAAATGTACAATTTAACTATTTATTGCATATTACTTTACATATTTTTAGCTTTCTTAGTGTGTCTTCTGTTCTTATGCATCAACATTTGTACGTACCTGGTCAAGCCACTGCATTTAACAGAAGGTTCTCAGCAAGCAATTGCTCTCTTAGGTGAGTTGTTGTCTGTGTCTTTATACAAACACCTTATACAGGAAGAGGGTAATTTTACATAGGTATAGTACACACCCTTGTTTTGTACATAAGAATGTACCAAAGGGTCATTTCATAAGGGCTGTAAGATTAAACAATACAGATGACATGCTAGCCAATGTTTTTAATGAAATGCACCAAAAATCACAAACAGTCACACCAAATGAACTTTAAAGGCTCAAGCAGAGCAAGGGACCACAATAATATGCCGTTCCAGTAATAATCAGAAAAAAGACCGTTTATTGTCCTTCTATTTAAGACCACACATTAAAATAAATGCTTTCGTCTCTGCTAATTCAGAGACTTCTTCAGATTACCATATCAAACAGCAAATGACTTTTTATATAGTCTTACTCAATAGTATAATCAGATATACGCCCCCTATTTTGCACAACAAGCCAACCAGCAGTCCCAGATAATTACATATGCATGTAACAGTAAATTACATAGATACATCACAAAACTTAATTAGGTATAGCACTGTAAAATATAACAATAAAATAAGTTATTTTTCATTACCATACCCACCAAAAATCTTAGTAAAATGACAAAAACATAAAAAACTTTAAATCAAACCCATAATAACATATTATGTCCACATCAATGATAGAATACAGAAAACCACATCTATCTAGGGCTTTCAATTTTAAAAAGCATGATAAAGAGAATGAATCATTAAGACCCGGCCATTGTATGGCATTTGTTCTAAGTCGCCATAAAGTCTCATGTTTTTCTAGTATTATTGACCAGGGACCACCTCTTTTATCAAGGTTAAGAACTTCAATAAAAGCAAACTTAAAAGTATGATCTACAAATTCCATACAGTGCTTTGCCAATGTATTTTTGTCATTTTTATTCTTTATATGTCTGAGGTGTTCTTATATATGATCCTTAAATTTCCTCTCTGTCTTTCCATTATAAAAACAGGGGCATTTAGAAGAAAATGCACAGTACACTACATTTGCAGTATTACAGGAACACTTCTGGTTTTACTTTATATTTATATTATTTGCATTAAAACTGGAACCCTCCTTTAATGTATGGGCAGTAATGGCAAGTACCACACTTATATTACCACTTAGAGTTCCCTTTGAAGTTGTTTTCAAGATGTTTTTTAAACATTTGCCCTTTCTATAGACAATACTGGGTATCTCTCCCACAAATTCTCTGATGTCCTTATTACTAACCATCACCATCCAGTTCTTCTACTAGAACTGTTAAAAGTTGTCACAAATGCAGTATTAAAATTTTGTTGTATTTCTGATTCCACACCATGCAGGTTATTGGAGCTGACATCATTGAGAACAGTGGAATTTACTATGGGTTCAATATTGAGGTTAGTGTCGATATTAACAATAACATTCAATTCTTGTTGATTTAGTAGGAGTAGAAAATGTCCCCTTTCCTGTTTATTTATTACTTCCAGCATGACCTCATTCACTAATCTGAAAGGGTATACCCTACAAATGAACATTTCCTTCAACTTGTCACATTCATTTAGGAAGCTATCAAAGAGTGTAACCATACGTGCAGCCTGTACAAACTGCCCTTTTACCACAGCTCTCTTTTGTTTATAAAGGTGGGAACTTGCATAATGTAAATAACTGTTGGATAATGTAGATTTCCTAAAAATATCTGATTTGAACACATTGCATTGTCTATCTTTCATTAGTCTAACATCTAAATATGAAATTTCTTCAATACCAGTGGTATGTGCAAACTTCAAAAATGTTGTTGAGTTGTTCATATAGTCTAAAAACTCATGAATTATTTCAGAAGACCCTGTCCAAAAAATAAAAATATCGTCCAAAAACTGCATATAACACTTACAAAATGAAAAATAGGGAGATTTTAGCAAAAATGTGCTTTCCCATTGGAGCATAACCACATTAGCATATAAAGCCTCACATGCCAAACCCATAGACACACCTTTCACCTATAGCAAAAACTCATTGTCAACTAACCACAAATTCTACCAAGAAAGGCAATGGAGAAGCTAAAAAAGTTTTTTTAGAGTAGTTAAAATTTTATATTCGCTATTCGTTCCAAAGACTTCATCAGAAATAATTAAGTTACACTGCCAAAACACTTTTAAACTATTCAAAAAACATTTAACCAATCATGCTGTCTCATTAATAAATCAATTAAGTACATAGTAAATTTAAAAGGCATACTACAAAAAATGTATATCTCTATATATACACACACACTACTTAAAAACACAACGGCATTTACCCTTGTATATTAACTTTAGTAATTTTCCTATTTTTAAAAAAACATTTGATGTTCACCATATCATTTAAACCAGGGGATAAATAAGAAGCAAGTTTAATCTGCCATTCTGCCTCTCTCTGTTCAACATAATTTCTAAAATCCCCTCCCCTAAGGTCACATTTAACAACTTCCAAAATTGAAAAAGTAAACTTCTTCCAGTTAGAACAAGTCAAAGAGTGTTTAAAAAGGGCATTGTTACTATTTTTTTGTTTTTATCGCATACAAATGTTCTAATACCCTTTTTCTTAACCTTCTGGTAGACATACCAACATAAAAACCTAGGCATGTTGAGCACATTGCAAGATACACTATGCCTGTTGTACCACGACTCAATTTTCCAGGAATAGGAATAATGTACTGTAGATGTTCCAAAAACACAAAGTGACCCTCAGAAATAATCTGCATGCCATGCAGCCTGAACATTTAAACATACCCCCAGTTTCACCCTAAATTATTATTTTCTAACATATGCTTAAAACTTTGATTTTTCTTATAAACAAAATGGGGGCCCTTACCAAGAACTTTGGCTAAATCTGCATTACCCATGACAATTTTCCAATTGTCACTAATAATCTGACGAATTAAATTACTATCTGTATTCATGTCCAAGCAAAATCTAGGACCTTCTGCTTCCTTATTGTTGGTATCTATAGCATTCATTGTTCTGAACAAAATAGGAGGAAAACCTATTTGTCTCCTATAAATGACCTCTTGAGCTATATTATCATGTAGGTCTCCAGGGTAACCCCTTTATAAAAACAACTCTTTAATAAAATTAACTTCCTCTAAGAAAACAGAATCTTCCACTATCATTTGAGATGCTCAAATGAATTGTCGTCTGGGAATATTTTTCCTCATAAAGTAAGGGTGGCAGCTCTTAAAAATGGACATAACTGTTAGAAAACATACTGTTACAATGAATACTACTCAAAAACAAATTCTTTTTAATGTCCATTACCAAATCAACATCCAAAACCTTGTTACCTGTTTCCCCCACCACAAACTTTAAAAACGTTGTACTAGCCCTTAAAAGCTCCACAAATTCATTCACATTAAAGTTGTCCTTATAAACTATAAAGAACAAATCATCTACAAATCTTTCATAAAAAATAAATTGTTCTGAAAAATGAATATGCCAGTATTTCCATATCCCAACAATCAAAACCCAGACTGCCATAGGTTAGACCAACGGTGGCACCCATAGCCACCCCTTGTAGTTGTTTATAAAATTGATTATTAAACAAAAAGAACTTGTTGTCCAATAATAAATCTAAAAAGGCAGTATAAGTAATAATACTGTTGTTACTTAAACATGTATGCTTCCCCATAAACCATCTTACATAATCAACCCCAATATTTTTAGGGATGCAAGTGAATAAGGAAACAACATCAACAGTGAACATCAATAATTTATCCAAATTTAAATCTGAGGAAGAAAAAAATGACCTAAGCTGATCCAAAAAATCCCAAGAGTCAGCTATATAAGATGAAAGCTGTTTAACCAGTGGTTCAACACTGAATATAAATATATAGAGATGCAATCAGTGTAGCTACCTGAGGCTGATATAATAGGTCTAAATGGAGGTTTTTCCAACACTTTTGTGAAGTTTGGGAATTCCAAACATCACACTCACCTTAGGATTATCCACACACAGAAATTCAAATACTTCCCTAGTTATTTGAGAATTCATGAACAAATCATACAATGTGCTATGTAGGCAAGCATAACTTTTGATAATTTCAAACTTCATAACTTTCCTGTACTCCAATGAATTTGCTAACATAATTTCCATAGCCTCTATTTAGTCAGTTAAATTCATAATGACAATAGCCCCACCTTTATCCACCTTCACGAACCTTAAGTCTTTCCTTGAAACAAGCTCATTCAAAGCTTTCTTCTCATTAAGGTTCAAGTTATAAAACATTTTCCTATTTTGATTTTGTAACATACTTCTAATATCTTTTTCACAAAAAGCCTCAAAGGCTTTCACAGTATGCATACACCAGGATTAAAGGTGGACGGCTTTGACATAAAATACAGTTACTATGACCAACATCATTCAATACATATTTTAGATTTAACTTATGAGTATATAACTTAAGTTCTATCAAAGTTTTTGTAACATTGGCCCTCCTACTAGGCTGAAATTTAAGTCCTAATTTCAGCAGTTTAATATGTTCATCAGAAATTACAAAGTCAGATAAATTATACACTGAAATAGAATTAACAAGTCCAGTAGCAACAGACCTTAAATCTTGTGCACTTTCAGGTAAATATGAAGATGATTGTGAAATAAATACATTTTCGCTGTTAGAACTCACTACAAAACAAGCAGATGTTACTTCCGGGCTGTACTTCTCCTTCTGCTGTGTGTCTAGTGACCCCTGCTCCTGCTGCATTTCCTTTTCTCTTTTCAGCTGAAATCCTCTTGTAAAAAAGAAGTAAATTTGTTTATATTTGCTACTGCACTACTGGAGCCAAGTGCCAGACCCGTCGGGCACACCAAAACATCATTATTAGAGTTAGATAGCTCTACTGAATGAACCACGTTTGTTGCAGGCTCTACATAGGTTGGTTTGTTGTTGAGACCAATTGTTGGTGGTCGAAGATCCATCACACAACCAACTGCCAAAGTTTTAGATATAAAATTAAAAGAGTTACTAGCAGGTGAAACCCACCTATGTAGAGACTCATGGGATTTTTTGAAAAGAATAAATAGGCTTGACTACACTGATACAGGTGTGTTTATAACCATCAATGTTAAAGATCTATATACTCTAATACCACATAAGTTAGGCATTGACTGGTTTTGTGACCACCTTTTAGAGAAGGGAATAACCCAAAGCAAGGTTAATGTATATGAACAACTACTTGAGATAGTTTTGTACAATAATTTTATTTTATTTGAAAATTAGTTTTTTTTTTACAGGTGGAAGGTGTGTCTATGGTTTCAGCATGTGGAGGGTTATATCCTAATGTGGTTGTGCTCCAATGGGAAAACAAATTTTTGCTAAAATCTCCTTATTTTTCGTTTGATGTTATATGCAGTTTCTGGACGATATTTTTTATTTTTTGGACAGGGCCTTATGAAATGATCCGTGAGTTTTTAGACTATGTGAACAACTCAACAATATTTTTGAAGTTTACACATACCACTGGCATTGAAGAAATTTCATATTTAGATGTTAGACTAATGAAAGATAGACAATACAATGGGCAGGATTCAGGAAGCCTCCATGTAAGAGTTATAACTCTTACACGGAGGCTGCAGTTAAACGGTGTGATGTCAGCATGTCATGCATATGCATGAGGTGCATGAGGCATGCTGAATCACACTGTAAGTCTTACACGGTCTGTGTAAGACAGTAGGGGGCGTGTCCGTAGGCTAAGCCCTGCAAGCGGACACGCCCCCGGAAGTCTAGAATGGCAGAAAGTAAACACCCACGAGAGAGGCCATGGAAATGTGAATAAACACACTACACAACACATGCCCCCACAGACCAGCAATATAAAATGTAAAAAGTGAACAGATGTTATAAAATGTAAAATTAAAACTTTTTTATTTTTTTTAAAACCCCGTAAATGTTTGCTAATGTGTGCACTCATGTGCGCGGGTGTGCTACTAGCGCAACTGTAGTTAGCAATCAGTGGAAAAGGATATGAGAACTAAATATGCAAAGGAAGCCAAGAAGTAATAGCAAAGCGGTAGAGTTTTCGGCTTAAGAGTAGGCAGGCAAGGTTCGAGCCCACACAGCATCCTTTTTATTTTTGTAAATAAGCACTAAAAAGGCCCCTGACAGTATTGTACAAATGTAAAAGTATTTCCTTTTGTAAAATGGAATGAAATGGATCATATATTTTCAAGTAATACAATAATAAAAATATTTAGAAATGTACTGATAGCTAAGCTGCTGTCAAACAAGGTGAGACAGAGTGCCCGTAGCTGAGTAGTGTTTCAAAGGCTTCAAATTGCTTGCCCGTAGCTAAGCACTGGTTTAACAGGCTCAAACTGTGTGCAACTAGCTGTGCTTAGCTTAACATGTGTTAATAGCCAATTAAGGTTTAACCCAGCACACCGTTTGCTTGGAGGTGCGCCTTGCCCACAAGCTAACCGCTGGGCAACGTTAAGCAAGCTATATCAAAAGTGCCTTTACACAGACACACCCCTCAGCCTGTCTAGACAGTCATAAAATTTAAAAATCAGTAGTCAGATTCAAACCCAGGATACCATGCACTAGAGTTAAGGTACTAAACCACTAAGTCATGACAGCAGTACTTAAAAATGCAGAAATAGCATATATATAGGATGTAATCCAAAATGGAGCATGATAAAGCAGTTTCTGTGAAGTTGATACAATTCCAAAATGGCCAATCATAGAAATGTGCGGGAAAATCGGCATATATAAGCCCCATAGGCGGGAATACACAGCATAAACGATTGTAGAATAGACCTGCAGGCAGAATGAGTGGAGTAGGGGAGGAACGTTGCTTTTGAGCACAGCAGTGGGGCATTGAGGAGTCCAGATACATGGTCTGGCTCCTAGTTCATCATCATGAGGCCCAACTCATGTAGGGCCAGGTCTCATGGGGAGCATACAGGGTGGAGGCATGGGACCAGTTGGCTCATGATCTCACCAGTGCTACTGGGATTCCACGTACTGGTGAGCAGGTCCGTCACCACCATGCAGACCTGAAGCAACGCAAACAAGAGCAGTTGACCCAATGGATCCAGGAGGCCTGGGATATGCCCAACACCCCACTACTGCGTAAGTTACATTTTACTTATGTATGTAAGGAATTCAACTAGCTGATACCATGGAGATGTGTATTTCAATATTACTTGTTTTGTATTACAGCTGCAGGTGTCCGCTCTGTGAATCGCAGGGCACATGACAGCAGGCTGGTGCGGCTGCGTCACCATGCAGGTTAGTAACCCCACCTAGTATTTGTAAATACATATTATAGTGTAGCACTTAGCAGAACACTGCAGTGTATTCATTAAAAGTAATTGAATGTGCAAGCAACAAGTGAAAGTGTGCAGGTATGGCTGCATCAAGTTCAAATGCATGTGGGAATTAAAAATTAACATCCCAAACTGATTTCAGTGTGTCTGAATCTTGAATGTTTAAGCCAAAATCTGTATATGGTGATCACAGTCAACAATTTTCAGATAGAATGAATGATTGTCTGACATACTAAACATCCATAGTCGTCCCCTGCCCTGTCATCAAAATGTAGCAGGATGATGTATCTGATCAAATTCAAAATAACTAGGATAGTGATGTATCTGTAACAGGTCTAGCATAACAGTCAATTAAAAAACATTTGAAAATTATCACCCACAAGTTAATTGTGTTTCTATTACAAATGTATATCAATGTATAATTTATGAATGTGTCAACATTTTCATTCTCCACCCCACCCTATAATTGCAAATTAAAAAACTCACTAAATATTGGTATGTGAAAATTTCATTAACCATGGACATTTGTCCTGTTGTTTCAAAAATATATGCATGTCCGTTGTCGCATGTGCCCTGTTCATACCTGCAAACCTGATGGCCTGTTGCCATTAATCAACCCTGCATGTTGTTTGATTGTGTATTTCTGTTCAAATAATGCATGTGATATTGATATGCCTGTTGTTCAATGGTGTTAATATCTGGGTGTTTGTTTAATGGGAATACCAATGCATGCTGTTACAACTAATTTGAATGGAATAATATGCTACTAACCCAAACTAACATAACATACTCACAAACCTAGAACGCTTGGGAAGGCGGGTCCCAGCGGACCCACCTCTCCCACCTCATCTGGCGATTGCACCTGGCACTAGAGCCCAGGCCGGACCCTCCTCCAGTGGCCCTGTGCCACCTTCGGGTGGAAGCGCTGCAGGGGATGGGGCCTGTCCCCCCTCTGCAAGAGTGGCCAGAGGAGCCCATCCACTCACCCTCCAAGGTGTCCGGTCTGTGGTGTGAAGGGAGATTCAAGACTCTGTTCTTGGGCCCCTACACCAGCTTGAGGCCTCGGTGGCACAGCTTACGGGCATGCCCGTTGTCCCGCCTGTACAGCCCCCAGCACAGCACCGTCCTAGGCTGTGAAGGAACAGTGGCAACTGCCTATGGGTGGGGATATCAGTTCCACTGTTGCCATCTGTGGGCTCATGTGCCCTGGATATCCCAACCTCCATCCCCGTCAATTGTGTAACCCCCCCACATGTGTCATACACTGCCCCTGTATGCGTCTTGTCTGTCTTGTCTGTTAACCTACCCAACCTACCTCCCCAGCTATACCGACTACCTTCACCTGACATACCACTCTCACCTGAAAAAAAAAAAAAAAGGGCACTCTGTACCCACAAAAAAATTACGCCCCGTACATAGCTGTCCATGTTGCACACATGTCCGCTGGACATTGAAACTGTTAATTACAATTGGCTGTACAACAGTTATTAATGTTGTCCTGACACCTCTCTCAGGGGTGGAAGCTTTCAAATGTCACACCAAATTACATACAAATGCACAGCTGTTGCTGAGAAAGACATGGGCAGCTATGGGCCTCACCTACATCCCTCCTGCAAATCCCAAGCTTGTTTCCCTACTGTCTTACCCTCTTTGTGACCCCTTTTTCACCACTTTCCTGTCACCCCTTTTTCTTTTCTTTCAAAGGAAATAGCACGGGTGTGCGTGCGTGTTAGCAGAGCTCACCGCCAGTGCGCATGCGTGAGCTCCGCGCAAACGAGCGCAGACCTGGTTTTAAGTGCTTAAAACTGCCTTTGGCACGTTTGATTGACAGGTCCTGTACTCATTTCGAAAGAAAAATAAATTCCCACTGTCAGTCTCAAACCCAGGACCTTGGCAACACTAGCCTTTATGTCCTACCACTAAGCTATGACTCTCATACAAGAACATAGTGCTAAAATAAATATAACATGTAATAGTAGGAATGAATATAAAGGCAATATAGGATGTGTACTACCCAAAGCATGTCAGGTAGATTTTTAATGTCCGAATTACTGGATTCCCATACTAGTTTAGTGTTAACAGAAACAGCCCTGCTAACTGTTAGCTTGTACATAATAATGTAAGGTAATGTACATATATGAAAGTATGTATATGTACACATATGAAAGTATGTATATGTACACACACACACACATATATATATATATATATATATATATATATATATATATATATATATATATATATATATATATTAATACATATGAAATATAGTTGTAGGTGTCAGTATTCATACACACTCACTACAGGAAACAGTGAAGATAAATGCAGCAACCAGAATCTACAACACAGCCTGACTCCTGTGAGACTTACTAACCTTTTAACTGCTTAAAGGTGCCTTCAGCACTTTGATTGACAGGCCCTGTACTCAATTTGAAAGCAAAATAAAAGCATACTATTAGGCCCTACCACAAGACCATTGTAACACTAGTCTGTATGACCTACCACTAAGCCATGACTCTCATACAGGAATATGGTGCTAAAATAAGTATAACATGTAATAGTAGGAATGAAGATAAAGGCAATATAGGATGTGTACTACCCAAAGCATGTCAGGTAGACTTTTACTGTCCTAATTACTGGATTCCCATACTAGTTTAGTGTTAACAGAAACAGCCCTGCTATTATATATTAATACATATGGAAATATAGTTGTAGGTGTCAGTATGCATACACACTCACTACAGGGAACAGGTGAGTGAAATGCAGCAACCTGAATTTACAACACAGCATGAATCATGAGAGACTTACTAACCTTCACACTCACAGAACACTGTCGACAGCATACCAGCATGGTCCACGCCCTTACAATCTGAAAGGGCAATGCCTATCTCACATACCCTTTTATAGCACTGTCCTGAAATCACAGTGAGACATGCAATCAGTAAACAACTGGCTGCATGCAATTAGAAAATGCTGCCTTACAATTGGTGCAGAGGCCATCACATGGACCTATGCAGATACCTACAAAAACATCCAGTACTAACACTCCACACATTCATTGCACCAAACCGATGGAGAGAGAGAGAGAGAGAGAAAGAAAGAAAGAAAGAAAGAAAGAAAGAAAGAAAGAAAGAAAGAAAGAAAGGCAGTGATTTAAAAAAAAACTGCATCATCACAGCAACAAAACCAGCAGCAGCAGCAGCAAACAGCAATTAGCACCAGTGACACAGCAACAGCTGACACAAACACAGGTAATGCAAAGTAGCAGGTTAATACTGTGTTTACTGTGAAACCTCCAAATGTATCATAGTTCACTATCTATAGGTATGTCCATGAGATAGGTTGTGTGTACATAGTCCTGATATATATACATATGTAATATTGCTGTACATGTCTTCCATACTTAAAACTTCCATAGCTTAGAACACAAGGCCAGTTATCAGTAGTGATTCACAGAAGTGCTGAGAAGCTGTGTATTATGTGTAATTAGCATACCAGTGAAATAACAAGCTAACAAATAACAAGCATATAAACAAAGCTAGATTCAGGAGGCTTGGATGTAGTGTATGCTACAGCAAACAAGGTGTACCAATGTCAGTAAGATACAGTTCAAATATGCAGGCACTATAAACCTTAAACCAGAAGTTCCCAGCTATCAATGGCAGAGTACAGCCTATTCTCACACAAGAGTGCAGACCACAAACTTTGTTAATGTTAAATAACTGGCCTGAAGCCCAACTGCTTATACCAGAACTAATACACTTGGACACTGGGCTCCCAATCAGCAGTTCCCAACTTAGAAGGATGAAAGCTACCTGTCCTGCCACCACAGTGCTTGCCACAAACCTTCCTAATGTAAAACAACTGGTCTGAAGGCCAAGTGCTTAATCCAAAAGACTAAGAATGATAGCTACACTTTAATCAAGTTACAACCAAGCAGTAATAAGTACAATTTAATACTTTATGTATAGAATGTGTACCATACATTGCTGACATACTCTGCTGATATCCTGTTTGTGTACTTTTCCAGGGAGATATGGCTCCAAAAAGGAACCCTGCATACTCTGCTGCAGAGGACGAAGTGATCCACCAAGCCTGGTGCGTGACTATGACATCCTGTTTTCATGCACCACCCAGAATCAGCAGGAGAGGTCTGCACTGTGGCAAAACCTTGTCAGCAGGATAAATGATGTTGGCATGCATGATAGGACATATGAGCAGGTGAGACATCACTGCAGTGATTTGATTAGAAATGTCCACCAGCATGCTGCAGATATCCGCAGGCAACAGGTTGCCACAGGTGGGGGGGTGGCCACACATCCCCCCCCTCACCAGACAGGAGGGGCTACTGCTAAGTGTTGTGGATCCAGCCCCAGAACAACAACAGCATCAGACTTGCATCATGATGGAGGTTGGATCCACACAGCAGCAAGACACTGAGAGTGCAGGTAAGATGCCATATGTACATATGACTGTTCTGTACACTGTTACTTCATGCATGCATAAGGTGTGCATGTGGTATGTATCTGTCATCATGATATGTAATTGTGCATGTGTGATACTGGCATTATGAGCAGCTGATGTGTATAAGGGAACTGGTGTACTACTGTACTGTATCATATGCAAAAACAATGGCAAACTTGTGCCCACTGACATTACTTTCTTCATATTTCCAGGTCCCTCCCATCTAGCAACGAGGCAGGCCATATATGCTGGTGAGTGTGTTTATCATTACCTGAAAAACTATTTATAATACTAGTAAGAGTAGTGTAACTCAGTAGTATACATGCTGGTGAGTATGTTTAATAATACCTGCAATATTCAAGTTAATACTAGTAAGAGTAGTGTAACTCAGTACTGATGTGTGTGTGTACTGTGGGGTGTGCATGTGTGCAAATGTGCCTGTGCCCATGTGTGCATGTGTGTGTGTGTCCATGAGTGCATGTGTCCATTTCTGAATGTGTGCATTTGTATTGAAGTGCATCACCGTAAAATATGTCTTGAGACTGTAATCTGTGTTCCCTGTTTTCCTCCCGTAGGTTCTGGTGCTGCTCTGGTGACCTGCAGCAGGGAACCTGAATCTTGTGCCCCAGGTACTGATGATGAGGAAATGTCTATAATGGTGCAAGAAGGTGTGTCTGGTTCTGCCATTGGTCAGCCAATTGACAGTACACAGCTGTCAACCCCTTCAATGCGCACAGTCATCCTTCTGTTACATCCTTTGTCACCATTGTCCCTAGGTGATGGACAGTATGCATTGGGCATAGATCAGGGTAATGTGGTACCTGTGGTACATGCATCCTCACAAAGCAGCCATGAGCAGGGTCCTCCAATGGTACCACGCACACAGTCACCCATGGGTTCTCGTGGGGGCATCCGTGGCCGTACTGCCTCTGGCCGATGTGCCCAAGGAGGTATGTCAACCTCCACTATGTTTTGGACTGTTATGCAGGCACAGGCGCGTATGGAAAGGTACACCAGACAGGGTCTGAGGGAGCTGACAGCATGTCGCACAGCCATGACAGATGGCATGCGTGACATTGCGAATGCTATTTGTAATTTCACAGATGTCATTGACAGACGTTGTGGGGACATACAACAGCTGCTCCACAACCAGATGTCCATGGGCCAGGGCGATGGTGTGCGTTTGTGGCATCGACATGGCCATATGCCGGCAACAGCACCAGCTGGCAGACGACAACAGGCCCACTCACGCACCTCAAGTGCCAGCAGCAGCCCCAGCAATGCTGGGTTAGTGCTGTCATCAGGATGCCCCAGGAGACCACGTGCACGTGGCTCTGGACAGTCCCAACAGGGAACTGTGTCCAGTCAACACACACCCGCTTCCGATGACAGTACCCAGTCTCAGTTAGTACCGGATACGGTCCGTAGCACCCCTGCCAGGCACAGGTACCATGTCCGTGCCCACAGACACTGATCTGGATGACCTGACAGGTGCAGTCTGTGGCTGTCCACAAAACCCTGTACATGGCAGCCATTATGTGGGACTGTGTGCATGCTTACACACATGCAGAAATTTAACACCTAGGGCAAACACATACACACACACACTGCACCAACACTGGTCCACCCTGTACTGCTGCCCCTCACAAACACACATAAACACACATGTCAATTGGTGGTACCAGTGGCTGGCTTGGGCATACCTAACCCACACCCTGTGCATATGATGACACTGTGCCACCTCCTGCATACTACAACATCAGTGCAGGAAAAGGTAAACACGTTGCTGATGCACAGGGTGACTACATAGATGTGTATAAGTAGTAACATGTTGGTAACTGTTCACTGTTCCACTATGATTGTGTGTATATCCCAGCATTCCTGCTGCAGTAACTGTATGAATGTCCTGAATTGTTATCTGCACCCATACTACTTACCATAGTGTACCAGCTGCACACCATCACATGCTACCATTGACTATGGGAATGTGCATCATGTGCTGTATTGTAGATTCAGCTATATGTATCTGTTCTGTCACACATGCATTTACACACACCCTGCTACCCCCACACATGCACATGCTCACCTGCCATTTCCATTATTTATTACCCTACATGAGTAGCCATCGACACATGACAGGTACACATTTGAAAAGTGCACTATTTGGATTACTACCGATTTCCTCTTCTCTACCTGTACTCACAGGGTGCAGGCAACCTCATTAGTTTAAAAGTGTAATGTGCATCAGGTACTGTGGTTCCCTGATTGCCACATCCAACATGTTTTCCATACGGAAATGCACACACAGAAACATCCCTCATCCACACACTTGCCACATTCAGGTTTCAAAACACTATCTAGGTATGTTCTGGTACATGTGCGTGTTACAGTAGCATGTAGCACTATACTGAGTACTGGCAGTTGTCGGTTGTCATGTTGTTTGTATAGGGTGCTGTCAACATCACTGTTTGTTAAGGGAAATGTGCACCCTGCAGTGTGTAGCCCCATTTGGCAAATGCCACATCCCACCCCCAGCATTGTGCACACACACTAAAACACATACTTTCCATTTGCAAGATTCAAACCCCTCCCTAACTGTGTTATGACACTAGAGACAGACACATTAGCAGAGTGCGCTATTTGCATTAGTGGGATAAATCCTTTCTAATGCTGTACTTAGTAACTTGCAAATCCACGAATTGAGTCCCAAAACAGCAGCACAATTATGAGACACACCAAGTTGTTTTAGCGCTTTCATTCACATTTAATGACCAATGAACTTCTTCAGAAACAACTTTGCCATCCATTTCACTTATTAAATACCAAACAAATTTACATAATTAATCAATCAATTAATCAAAATTTAAAGACATATCGACACCAATGATAAATACTTACTTACAAAAAAGCTCATAAAATCAACTTTTTAGACTTGCAATTGAATTACAATTGTATATCAAACAAATTTAACAGTTCTATTTTCAGAAAATCCACCTTTGCTAACCAATACTTACATAAGAACAGTATACACCCTCTCCATATGAAAAAAGGAGTTGTGAAAGGTCAATACATTCGTTTGAGTAGGTTAACTTCTGATACAGAAGTTTTTCTTAGTGAAATGAGTCTTTTAAGAAGTTTTTTTTCTAAATAGGGGTTATAAATTATCATGGCTCAAAAAAATAGAACAAGAGGTTATGGTACTTTGTGATGGTAAAGCAGGACCCATCTTGACATTTGGTTTACCTCTAGTCAATTGTGACAGTTCTAAAAATAAAAATTTTATTGAGGCATTTGTGTTGCCTATATGTAATGAAATGTGGCTAATCAAAGAAATTATAGAAAACAACTTGAAGATTATACTAGGTAACCAGGATTTAGTCAAAATTATAGGTACAAAACCAAAGTTTACCTTCAAAAGGGTTGTTAGTTGAAAAACTATACTGGAAAGAAAGGAAAACATTGGTAGAAAAAAACATTTGGATGTCACTAAGACTAAAGGAACTTTTTCATGTCACTGTTGCAAACAATGCAGATACATTATAAATTCATCTTCTGTATATTTTCAGCATTTGCGTACTACTTATTGGTTAAAACAATATTACACTTGTTACAGTTCTATGGTTGTCTATTTAGCTCAGTGTCAGACATGTCCGAGTTATTATGTAGGAATGACCACAAGGACTCTGAAAATTAGAATCAGTGAACATCTTTTAGCTATTAAAAAGAAAGATTTTAACAACACACTAGCAAAGCACTCTGTATGTTGCAGTGAATTCAAAAAGTTCACTTTTGCAGTAATAGACAGTGTAGATATTTATATGTTTGGTGGAAATTTTAAACTGTTATTAGAATGTAAGGAATCATTTTGGCAAATCTATTTAGGTGCAGATAGATTTCCTGGCCTAAATGAAACTATCAATATGAAATGTTTTTTTAGAAATGAATTCATAGTTATGTTATTATACAGTTTTTTAGATCATTTAAAAGTTTGTATTCACATTTATGTCATTTGATGTAGAATGTTATGAGCTTTTTTGTAAGTATTTATCATTGGTGTCGATATGTCTTTAAATTTTGATTAATTGATTGATTAATTATGTAAATTTGTTTGGTGTTTAATAAGTGAAATGGATGGCAAAGTTGTTTCTGAAGAAGTTCACTGGTCATTAAATGTGAATGAAAGCGCTAAAACAACTTGGTGTGTCTCATAATTGTGCTGCTGTTTTGGGACTCAATTTGTGGATTTGCAAGTTACTTGGTTATTTGGTTCGTTGTGTGTTCTTAATGCTGTACTTAGAGGGTGCTGACATCATCTGTGTTTAGGAAGAGGGATGTGCACCCTGTAGTGTGTTCTCCCAGTTGGAAAAAGGCACTTTTCCCTCATAGCATTATGCACACACACAAACCCCACTCACACTAACTCACACACATTCCCTTTGCAGGATCCAAACCCCTACCTGACTATGTTATGACACTAGAGACGCATGCATTAGCAGAGCACACTATACGAATTACTGGGGAGCTTGAATTCAGGTAATATAGTTATAGAGTGCTGACATCATCAGTGTTTCAAAAGGGGAATCTGCATCCTGTAGTGTATTTTCACAGTTGCTAATAGGGGCATTTCCCGCAGACACATAGATGTGTTTGAGGTTTGCATATGTGGGGGATCCAGTACTCCAGTGTGATTAGTATATGGTTCGATTGCAACAATGAGGGATATACTTCAAGTGGTGAGCATTTTGTACTCATGTTTGTGATGATCAGGTCTAGTATATTTTCCCCTCTTGAGGGAATGTTGACTACTTGTTCCATAGCTAAAGAGTTTCTGAACTATGGGGACCCTAGAGCGTGGGTATTGTGGCTTGAGTAATGTTCACAGTCTATGTTTGGGTAGTTGAAGTCACCCAGTATGATGGTGTTTGCAGAGAAATCTATACTCTCCTGTGTCTTCATGAAGGCTGTGTGGGATTCCTGAGTTTGAGAGGGTGATGTAAGAGCTCCTTTGTGTCTCTTTTCATGTGGTCCAGGGAGGTACGTCTCAGGTTGTTCACACCAGCATGGACAATGACTGCCTCATACTTGTACTTGCTGTGGAGTGACCTGAGTGCTTGTGTTATGTGGCACATTCTATCACCCGACAGGTAGCTAAATGTGACCCTCACCTTGCTCAGTCTGGAGAGTGGGACGTCAGTGTGTCTGACTATGGCATCACCTATTATAGGTGTGTCACACATTGTGTTTGGCCTTATGGGCTGTGCCTGTTAAGAACACTGACTTTGTGAGGTCTGTGTTGCTTGTGATATGTGTCCATGTGGGATGCAGCATGTCTGGCCATGTCATTTCCGTCCATGGTCTGGTAAGTATCACCTTTGGTGACATAGGTATTCATATGTCAGCTGGTGAGCATTTGCAGTGTTACCTACTGAAAGTGGTAAGCTTGTTTGTTGTACAATGGACTACATGCAGCCCTGCTTACAGTAGCTATGTTTGCATGCATGTTTCCTTGCAGTTACCCTGGAATACTGATCCGACCTGCCATGCAGAGTTACACAGCTTCTGTGGACTCCTAGTGACATCTGCATAGCTTACTATATGTATGTTCATGTCTCACTTGACAGAATGTCACTGTTTCTCCTGTTCACATGTACGTTGCCTGTGACACTTTGCATATGACTTACCTGGCATCTGTCCACGTGAGCAGTCATATATGCCACTGCAGGACTCTAAACCTGGTGATGCACACACTCGAAACATTCCTCAGCATGGAGAACATCGCTATCTGTGTAGTAACAGATACCAGATTCAGGGCTACCAACAGCACCCCAGCACTACCAAGTTATACCTCATACCATGCTTTTCAGGCCCAAAACTTGCACAAAACCACAAAAGGAGGGGGTGTATTGATATTCATCCAAGATACCCACACCTCCAGGTTGGTGGCAAAGCACCAAACATCAGAGACTATCCATATGCAAGTAACAATGGGTAAAACTGCCTTCCAGGTTATAGCCTGCTACAGACCACCCTCACAAACACAAGAACTGCACTTGGCCTTCCTGAAAACAGTGGGAAATATGTAGGTCTGTCCATACACCATTATATTGGGTGAGTTAAACTACCCAAACATAGACTGGGAGCATGACTGTAGCTCCAACACCCTAGCCCAAAGATTACTAGAATTTATATACCAAAATGCTATGGAACAACTTGTTACCACTCACACAAGAGGGGAAAACATACTGAAGCTGATCATCACCAACATGGGGACTCTATGCTCCAGACCAGAAGTGTATCCCTCACTGGTAAGATCAGACCATAAACTAATCTCACTGGATATTCACATCCCAAGGCCACCTCCTACACAGAAGAATACAGTCAACAACTCATGTAAAGCAAGTTCACACTCCTCATAAATGATGTGGAAACCTTCAAAGCCCCCAGGCCTGTTGAAAATATGGACCAGACTGCAGATACCTGTATAAAGGCATTCTATGGACACCTTCAGGAATGCATGGATCATGCAATCCCAAATAAAAACAAGACCCAATCCTCCAAAGGCAGACATCCTGTGTGGTGGACACCAGCCATAAACAAACTATACAATAGAAGGATGAAGCTACTAAATGATACAACAAAATCCCAAAATGTGAAGGCATCACTGATGAGTATTAGACGAAAACTACAGGCACTCATAAGATTGTCTAAGGCCATCTTTGAGAGAAAATTCCACAAGACACTGAGGATAATCACAAGGCTTTTTTTAGTTATGTTCGGAACCTGGGTGGTAATTCCCAGATATGCTCAGAGGTAGTCCAAAATGTCAAAAGAAATGCCAAACACACAGACATTGCCAACATCTTAGTGGACAGGTTCACTGCTAACTTCTCCCCCCCTCCACACCAAAAGGGCAAATATTTCTCCCAGCAGAGTGCTTCCCCCCCTGATATCTCAGATGCTCAGGTAAGAGCTGCCCTCTCCAAAGCAATAAACACTGCATCAATGGGACCAGACAGTGTCCCAGGCTGTGTCCTACATGAACTCCAAGAAGAGCTACACCCAGACATAACACTACTGTTCAATCCCAGCCTTACTACACGATGTGTGGCCAAAGAGTGGCGTACAGCAACAGTGGTCCCTCTACATTTAGGTGGTGCCTTAACGGATCCTGGACACTATCACCCCATAAGTCTGAATAGCTTGGTCTGCAAAGCTATGGCAAGGATCATCATGAACCTCATAAATATAGATATTGGGGACCTACAGACACTGCATCATACACAGTTTGGCTTTGTTAATGGCAGATCCTGCCTCTAAAACCTGTTTGATTTCTTTGAAACAGTCACCAAGGCCACTGTCAAGGGGAAGGTGGTCTACACAGCCTACCTGGACCTTGCATATGCCTTTGATACAATACCCCACTTGTGCATTCTAGGGAAGCTCACCAGTGTACATATTAACCCCTATGTCACTATGGATATTGCATAGTGGCTCAAGGGCAGAACACACATGGTTAGAATTGCTGGAGCCATGTCAGCCTCAAAACCAGTTACAAGTGGTGTCCCACAAGGCTCAGCCCTGGGATCTGTCTTGTTCAGTATATATTTATCAGAGGTACAGGCCAACATGGAAGGACTGTGGCTGAGCAAGTCGCAGATGACTGCAAACTGGACGCCATAATCAACTCTCCAGCCAACACACACATCCTCCAAAAGGGCCTCTTAGAAACAGACGACTTGTGCCACAGCCATGGCCGCAAGCTGAATGCCAAAAAGTGTATAGTCATCCCCTTTGGCAAAAACAAAGTGACCACAAAGTACCACATATGTGTTAATCCATTAATTGCAGAAGAAGGAATTATGGACTTTGGGGTACACAAGTTGATAGCATTCTCTCATTTGACCACTACATGGCCAAAGTGGTTAGAAAAACATTTTATATAGGCCACCTCATCATGAAGGGATTCACATGTAGATCAGGGGAGGACATTGTGCCTCTTTACTCATCCCTCATCATGCCCATAATTGACTACAATGCCCCTGTTGGCATGCACCTTACCAGACACCTGCAGCAACTGGAAAGACCACAAAAGTACCTCAACAAGAGGATCAAAGGGCTCAAACAGATGCCACATACTGACTGGTTAAAGAAACAACAGCTCTACTCAGTGGCATACTGCCTCTTCATAGGCAATCTGTGCCTGACATATAAAGCCATGTCAAACCCTGACTTAATGGTCATGCTGCACCTCAGAATATCCAAATCCCATCAAGCTACACGCTGGAAAGACTTGAACCTCAGGAGTGATATACATAGGACATGCTGGAGGGACACATTCATAACTCAGAGGCTCCCTTCACTCTGGAATATTATCCCAATACAGGTTAGGCAGAGTCACTCAGTGACTGTCTTCAAGAGGAATATTAATGACTGGATGGGACATTGTAGGTTTACCCTGGGTATCTCTTATGTGTCACTGTTAGACAGAGGCACAGTATACTAACCTTGGAAAGGGCATAGCAAGATAGATTTACAATGCATGGTGAAAGCCACACACATTCTGGCTAGGTTTATAAATGCCCTAGGGCAGATAGCCTAGTATGAACCTATGAACCTATGTATCTTGTTCAACATTGGCCCTATGTGCTGTTAATCAACAATGCAATCTCAATACTATGGTAGCATGTGCAAAGGTCAGTTGTCAGTCACCTCTATGGTACAGGTGTGGAATATGTGAGTCATGTAGTAATGTCACAGCTGCCACATGTACACAGTCAACCTTCTCCCCTACCCATGGATGTACAATACATGTATGAGATGGAAACACATAGCCAAACTGTGGGCTAAGCACTCTGAACCCAGTACTGGCATAACCTGTCAGGTGGCATGAAATACTACAGTGACTGCAATACCAGTCTGATGTAGACCTACACTGACAGCAATACAAGCACGGGAACACACCGGGCCATTCATGGAGCCTAAGAATGGCATCCTGCCTGAGTGGCAGACACCTCTGCAGCTGGTACACAGGCATACGTTAGGCCTGAACACAGCATGCATAACACATAGCACACAAATCCTGTGTGCCAAACAAGCACAGTCTGTACAGCTATGAAACACTCCTGTTGCAGTTGTGTTAGGTACTTTTATTGTCTGGTACAGTGAGGTCATGCTCACCAGGCTGGACAAGGTGAAGGTCACAGTGATATGCTCATGGGGCACTATGGTCCACCACATAACACAAGCATACAGGTCAGTCAGATGCATGGACACATATGACTCAGTCATTGTCCATGCCACTACAGCTGACATGTGATGTCCCTCACTGGAATACATGATAGGGAACATGGAAGGGCTCACTGAGCAAGTGGCACAGGCTGGTAGAACCCTGACCTTGGTTGGCATCATACCCTCACCAGGAATGCTGGCATATTACTGAATGCTAATGAATTACTGTAGCTACAACACCCTAGCTGAAAGGTTCTTAGCATGCAGTCACTGCATTGCTATGGAACAACTTCTTACCACTCCCACAACAGGTGAAAACATGCAGCACCTGTTCATCAACAACATGTAGAATATGCCCCAGACCAGGTGTGTATCCCTCACTGCTAGGTTGATAGCATCTACATCTCACACTGTATATACACATCCCACATGCAGCACCTGCACAGAAGACCACAGTCATAATGTTACCCAGTGCAAATACCATGTATTCACATGTGGCAGGCATCACACATGGTAACTATTGAAGGTCACAGGTACATATGTGTATTTGGCACACACATACATCATGTGTGCATTGCCATAACTGGTTTAATCGATGTCATGCATTATTGTGAGAAACAACCCGCACACATGGGCATTCTGTGTGAGCAAAACCCACGTGACATGTCTGGAATCAAAAGCCACAAATAATTGTGCTATTGTTTACAAAGGGGTATGTGCATCCTGTAGTGTGTTTTCCCAGTTGCCAAAAGGGATGCTCCTTTCATACAAGCACACTGACCCCCCTTCACACACACTTGCCAGATTCAAACCCCTACCGAACTACATTATGACACTAGAGATGGACGCATTAGAGAGCGCGCTATTCGTGCTACTGGGAGATTTCCTTTCTCCTGATATACTTATACACTTGCTGGATTTAAACCCCTACCTAACTATGTTATGACACTAGAGACAGACACATTAGCAGAGCACGCTATTCGCATTACTGGGAGATTTCCTTTCTCCTGATATACTTATAGGGTGCTGACATCATCAGTGTTTAGAAAGGGGAATGGGCATCCTGTGGTGTGTTTTCACAGTTGCCAAAAGGGATGTTCCTTTCATACACACACACTAACCCCCCTTCACACACACTTGCGGCTTCAAACCCTATCTAACTATGTTATGACACTAGAGATGGATGCATTAGCGAGCATGCTATTCGCATTACTGGAATTTCCTTTCTCCTGATATACTTATAGGGTGCTGACATCATCAGTGTTTAGAAAGGTGAATGAGCATCCTGTGGTGTGTTTTCCCAGTTGCTAAAAGGAACATTTCCCTCACACAGACTTGCACACAGACCAACCACAATCACCCACACACACACACTCTGGATAAGCTGTCATTCCCTAGGGCAAACAGCCTAGTGTTGACCTCTACACCCATATGTTTAACTGTCAGATGCACATTATTTGGTGCTGATAGCAGTGTTTGCAGGTCTTTATTGCCATAACATTTCCTGTTTGTATGAACAACTTGTGTATCTGTGGAAGATGTTTGCATATGGGGGAAATCCACTATATCATGTATGTCTCTGTAGTCATTTAAGTGTGAGCACTGGTCAGATTGCTATAATGTTGTTGGTTACTGGAATAACATGTACATATACCAGATATATGTGGCAAAATGCTAAACTGATATTTGGACTAAGTGTGTGAGCATGCCCAGTTCATCCTTCCCATGGCATGTTGTGTGAAAGATGTCTCATTTATCAAAGTGTGTGAGCATGCCCAGTGTGAGCTTTCGATATGTTGAACTCTGCAGCCCATCACATTTGTGGATGAGAGTGAACTTCAACAAATATCTCCTGTTTATGGTTGTGTGTTCTGTGTCATGTTGTGTAGTTACTGTCCAAATGCTTTTTGTGTGAACACAACAGGGATTATACTGTGCCTGCAGGTTTTGCATGGGATACTTTGCATACAATTGTCAACATCCGTTCATACTGACCTAACACTGTAGTACTGTATAGTGTAGTGGTTCAGTACTTTCACTGTGGTGGACAGTATCCTGGGCTTTAGTCCTATCACTGCTTTACATTTCCATAGTGAGCACAACAGCCTGGTTAGGGTCCACTTGTGCACATCTGACCATGTTGCATTATGTTCAGATATTAACTACTTACAACAGCCTCGTCCAACATCAGTAGTGTATTCCACAACATAGGTGTACATTGGCAAACACTACTGATGTGCCCTAGGCCATTTCTAATGCTAGTCAGAGAGTGTGTTTGTCCTTCAACACATTGTAAGTGTAGTTTGCCATGACATATGTCATGTTTAGTATACTGTGCCTCTGTCTACCCGTGACATAACAGTGATACCCAGGGTAAACCTACCATCTCCCATCCACTCATTAAGATTCCTGTTGAGGAGAATCAACGAGTGACTCTATGGATAACCTGTGCTGGTAGTTTACTCATGCGTGGGGGTGGCTTCTGTGTTATGGATAATGCAGTACAGCTTGTCCTATGTATGTCAGTGATGGGGTTCAGGTCCCTCATGTGCATAGCTCACTGCCATTCAGATTGTACAAGGTGCAGCATGTTCATTGATTCCAGCTTGAACATGTC
This sequence comes from Protopterus annectens, assembly GCF_019279795.1. Lineage (NCBI taxonomy): Eukaryota > Metazoa > Chordata > Ceratodontiformes > Protopteridae > Protopterus > Protopterus annectens. The sequence continues at coordinate 1,872,798,110 of NC_056741.1, read as the reverse complement.
TTTCTACATCAGGCACAGCTTGCATCTGGGTGGCCAGCATGGCAGTGTGTGGAGTTGCACTCTGTTTAATCAGGCAACACATTACATCTGTTCAAGCTCTTTGATACTCCTGGTGAGGTACTGTTGTGGACTTTACAGTTGATGGAGGTGTCTGCTGAGGTACACCCCACAGGGGCTGTTGTAGTCAATTGTAATGCTGATGAAGGATAACTGCAGAACCACAATGACCTCTCCTTATCTAGATGTCATAACCTTCATGATTAGGTTGGTATATGGATTGTTTCTGTTAACACTACAGCCACATGTTTGTCCAATGCAGGATATCTATCACCTTGTGTACCCAGGTCTGTCATTACATGTTAAGTATGTAATGGGTTAACACCTATGTGGTAATTGGTGGTCACTTACTGTATATCCACAGAGGTTGACTATACAGTTTTCTCCATTTAACTTGCTGACATGGCTATGGCACCAGTTGTCTGTTTCTATGTGGCCCTTTTGTGGGATGCTTGTGTCAGCTGGAGTGTCAGATATGTTGGGCAGTTTGTAGTCCTCTGCAAACATGTTCAGGCACAGTCCTTACATGTTGGCCTGTACCTATGGGGCATATATACCAGACGGGAAGGTCCCAGGACCAAGCTTTGTGGGATACCTGTTATATGTGGTTTGTAGTCTGACATGGCTGCAGCATGTCTGACCATGTCAGTTCTGTCATTGGTCTGGTTTGCAACCCCTCTAGTGACATAGGGGTGTATATATAAGCTGGTGAGCATATCTATATTGAACACGTAGGGTATTGTATGGAAGGCTTTGCAAGGTCCAGCTACGCTGTGTGGACCACATTGCCCTCATCTGTGACCTCAATTACTGTTTCAACTGAGTCACACATGTTTAGGGGCAGGGTCTGCACTTAATAAACCCACACTGGGTAGGGTCGGGTGTCATTAGATCCCCATTATCTTTATGTCTGCGGTACATGCTGATCCTTTCCATAGCTGTGCAGACCAAGCTTCTCAGGATTCTGTGGTGGTTGTTTTTAGTATCCATTCAGGCGACACCTTTCTTGAGAATGACCACTGTTGTTATACACTGCTCTTTGGGTACATATCCTGTGGTAAGGCTGACATAATGTCAGGGAGGCAGCAGTCTGCTGGGAAAGATATTTTGCATTATGGGGTTTGCACTGCACCTGTTAGGATGTATGTTGGCAATACGTGTGTGTGTTTGGTATGTTGTTTGTAATATTTGTGTGATCCAGAGCATATCTGGGAATTCACAACATGCTTCCTACCATCAGTTGCAGCAGCCTTGGGATTATCCTTAGTGTCCTATACAATTTGTATCATAATAGGTTCATAGGTTCATACTAGGCTATCCACCCTAGGGCATTTGTAAGCCTAGCCACAGTGTGTGTGGCTTTTGCCACCCCTTGCTATGTGAATATTATGGCCATTTATGATTTACTTAGCTGTGCCTCTGTCTGGACATGACACAGTAAAGACCCCCAGTGTACATCTACAATTATCCATCCATTTTGCCAACTTCCTGTTGAAGAATGTCAGTGAGGAGCTCTGCCTAACATGTAGTGGTATTCTGTTCCAGGGTGTGGAGAGCCTCAGGGTTAGGTATCTGTCCCTCCAGCACATCCTATTTCATTATGTGTTGAGGTTGACATCTCTGACTCACACAGCTCTGATGGCTTTGAGTTTTCTGGGGTGGAGCATGTCCATTACTTCTGTGTTGGACATGGACTTGTACAACAGACATACAATGCCTCTGTGTAGGCTGTATGTGACTGCATTCAGCTGTGGTGTCTACAGCCAGGCAGCATATGACATATATTTGAGACCCTTTCTAACTCTTGGTGAGGTACCTTTGAGGTCTTTCTAACTGCTGCAGGTGCCAGGTAATGTACATCCCAAATGAGGCATTGTACTACATTATGGGTCTGATAAGGGAACAGTATAGGGGCACAATGACCTTTGTTGACATAGATGTGACTCCTTTCATGATACAGTGTCCAATATAGACAGTCTTCCTAGCCAGATTGACAATGTGACTGTCACATAACAGGTTACTGTCCACTTGTGTCACTAGGTCCCTGATTACTCCTTCCATACATAATGGTTTACCACCTATGTGGTAATTTGTGTGTACCTTGTTTGGTATTTGGTGGTACATTCATACTGTCCAGTGTCTTCAGGATGGCTGGGTGGGGTTCCTGTGTGTGAGAGTGTGGTCTGTAGCATGCTACAGACAGTACAGCAGTCTTGCCTACAGTTAGTTGCACATGGGTGGACTGCAATGCCTTGTGCATTGTCAGTTACCCGGACGTATGGGTGTCTGTGCTGAATATGGATACTCACCCTCCTTTTATGTTTTGTTCCAGGTTTTGTGGCCATAACACATGATATGTGGTATTACCTGGTAGTGCTGGTGTGCTGTCACGAGGCTTGCAGCAGGTTTCTATCACTGGACAGACATCGATGTTCTCCATACTGGGGAGGGCCACAGGAGCATGCATATTGAGGTTTACACGTCTGGCATTGATCAGCATTACCTTTTTGCTTCTTTACAGTTTTGTTTTCTATGGTGGTGGGTTAGTCTTTTCGGCCTTGCCTACAAAAGAAACTCTGTAGGTTGCAACAGCCTTAGGCAATATCCAGACGCCCATGGGTAACCGGTGCAAGCCATCCCTGGAACAGCAGCATGTCTCACTATGGAGTCACCTATTACAACTGTATCAGGCATGTTGTCTCTCCTTCTGTCCTGTGACTGTTTGGCACACCAGCTTTGTGTACTATGTGTTACATGTGCTATTTCTGGAGGTTGTTTTATTGGGTGTCTGCTTTGGAGGCTTGTGTTGGTGTTGTGTGTTTGTAATTAGGGCCTCTGGGAATGTTTTTGTGTTTATGTGTTTGGTTTACAGTCGTTGTAGGTCTATGTGGGACTGGGTTTGTGGTGTATGTGGTTACCTTCTCCTCCTGACTAGTTTTGACAGTACTGATTTGGGGCTGCTCAGGCTCCGGTTTGGCTAAGTGGTTGCGTCTATCACATATATTTGTATTTATTGGGGTGAGTTGTTGTTGTGTGTGTACTTGGGACAGGTGTCACATTGCCTCTGGATTCACAGATTTTCCTTGTTTTGCCTGGCCTTAGTGGATTGTATGTGTGGACACATTTTATTGCCATACTAGTGATCACTGATTACTTCACTTTTTATGTTTGATCTATCATGTGGTAGCTTCCTCATTCTCTTCAATGGTTTAGTAATTGCTGGAGTCCAGCATGCCAGATGCCTGGGTGTATGGCATTGTGTCTTGTTGTTATTTGTGATTGCAGACTCCAAGCACTCTTGGCTGTGTTCATGGAATGCCTGTATAACATGTTCTGCAGTGTGTCCCATATTCTGGACTTGCACAGGGCCTTTCATGGATTCCACATTGGTTTGTAGGGGTGCAAGCTATGCTTTATATATGTGTTTCACTGTGGTATTCTGGCCAGGGACTGGGGTCGGGATGTGTAACTACAGTGTGATTACTCTATGGTCTGGTCTTACCAGTGAGGGATACACTTCTCATCTTGACATCCATTACACATATTTCTGATTATCACATCCAGTATGCTTACCCCTCTTGTGGAAGTGTTACATTTTGCATGTCCATTTTGTTTGATGGATTCTGGAAAATTTTCTACAAATGTGTCAGTGCTAGTATAATACAAAGAGTATAGTGACAAACTTCTCAAAAGCTGACTTCACACTTCTTCAGACTGAGATGGTATCCTTTAAGCCCACTGGGCCAGTGGAAACCACAACACACAATGGTGACTCCTTCACAAATGCTTTCTACGGACATCTCCAAGAAAGCATGGACCATGCAATCACAAATAAAACCAAGACCCTCTCCACCAAGGGAAAGTGGCCTGTCTGGTGGTCCCCAGCCATAAATGAACTGTATCACAAAAGAAGGATACTAATGCAAAACAGAGCTAAATCTCCTAAGGGGAAGGCAGCTGTGATCAGCACTAGTAAAAAGCTACATTCTCTCATAAAGACATCCAAGGTCAACTTTGAGACAAAAATCACCAAAGACAATAAAGATAACCACAATGCCTTCTTCAGTTATGTCAGAAACCTGGGTGGGAACCCTCAGATATGCTCAGAGTTGGTACACAACAAGATAAATTTCAGTGACCCGACAGATATTGGCAACATTCTGACAGATAGGTTCAGTGCAATTTTCTCCCTCCCTCACACCCAAAAGATGATAGTTATCACAGCTGAATGTAACCTCACTGTCATCTCAGATGTCCATGTGAGAGCCGCACTCAGCAAAGACAAAAACACAGCATCAATGGGACCTGATGGTATCCCCAGTTGCATGCTACGTGAACTCCAAGAGGAGCTAAACCCCTATATAAAAATGATATTTAAAATTAGCCTTGCTACAGGATATGTACCTGAACACTGGCGTACAGCAACAGTGGTCCCACTCCACAAAGGAGATGCCTCCACAGACCCTGGGAACTACCACCACACAAGCTTAACCAGCCTTGTCTGCAAAGCTATGGAAAGAGTCATTATGGAGCTCTTAAACAGAGACATTGGTGACCTACAGACTCTTGATCCCACCCAGTTCAGCTTTGTAAAGGGCAGATCCTGCCTTTTGAACCTAGTTGACTATTTTGAAACTGTCAGTAGGGCCATTGATGAGGGCTAAGCGGTCCACACAGCCTACCTGCACTTGGCTAAGGCCTTTGACACAATACCCCACTCAGGAATCATAGACAAGCTCAACAACTGAAATATAAATCCATATGTCACAGGATAGGTTGCAAAATGGCTAAAAAACAGAACCCATAAAGTCGACATTGCAGGTGCCTTGTCAGATTCAAAGCCAGTCACAAGTGGTGTCCCACAGGGATCTGTCCTGGGACCCCTCTTATTTGGCATTTACTTTTCAGATGTGAAAGCAAACATAGGAGGGTTGTGGCTGACACAGTTTGCAGATGACTGCAACCTAGGCACCATAGTGAATACATCAGCTGGCACACACATCCTACAGAATGCCCTCACAAAAACAGATAGCTGGTGCCGGAATCATGGCCTGAAACTGAATGCAACTGATGTGTAGTCATCCCCTTTGGGAGGAACAAAGTACCCACAAATTAACACATAGACAGCAACCCACTGAGCACAGAAAAAAAAATCAGACACCTGGGGACCCATGTAGATAGTGACCTTTCGTTTGACACCCATGTTGCCAAAGTGGTTAGAAAGACTTTCTATCTTGCCCACCTTATCATGAAGGGTTTTCCATCCAGATCAAAGGAGGTCATTGTACCCCTTATCAGGCCCATGATTGAATACAAAGCCCCATTTGGTATGTACCTCACCCAGCACTTGCAACAGCTGGAGAGACCCCAAAAGTACCTTACCAAGAGGATCAAGGGTCTACAACACATGTCATATGCTTCCAGACTAAAGAAAATCCAGCTCTATTCAGTAGCATACCGCCTACTTACAGGTGACCTATGCCTGACATACAAGACCATGTCCAATCAGGATGTGATGGACATGCTCCACTGCAAGCAATCCAAATCCACCAGAATCATGAGAGCTAAAGATTTGAACCTTAGCACATACATGTATAGGACATGCTGGAGAGACAGATTCATAACTCAGAGGCTTCTCACACTCTAGCACAGAATCCCAGTTCATGTTAGACAGAGTCCCTCACTGACTCTCTTCAAGAGAAATCTGGACAAGTGGATGTGAGATCGTAGGTTTACACCAGGGGTCCTCCCTGTGTCACTACTAGACAGAGGCACAGTCAATTAATTTGATTAAGTAAAGGGGTCATAATGTGTCACTACTAAGTCAGAGGCACAATATTCGGAATCTATTCTGTACACTTATTACCACTATAAGGGGTGGCAATAGCCACCTCACTATGGCTAGGCTTATAAATGCACTAGGGCAGATAGCCGAGTAGTAAACTATGAAACTATGAAACTATGGTGTATGTGTAGGTATTTTCAGTCAAGCAATATAATGTGGTTTGGGGGGCTTGATATCTTCATGTATTCCAACATAGGCCTGGTGCAGTTCCTGCTATTAGGACAGTGGTCTGCAGCAAGCTATATAGTGGTAGGCAGTTTTAGCCATTGGTATTTGACCATGGCTAATCCATGCTGCTTCTTGTTGTGGTACCAACATGGGGGTGTGGTTATCCATAACATTTATTGCTAGTCACCCTCGTTTTGTAGCTTGTTCCATGTTTTGCAGCTGTACATCACTGTATGAGGTGTGACCTGGTAGTGTTAGGGTGCTGATGTGGGCTTTGACCCAGTTTTCTATTACAGCATTGATATCTACATTCTCTATACTGTGTGCGTTTACACTGCACGCATCTTGCTGTTTATACTTCTGGCATTGGGTAGCATTACATCTAGGTTCCTATCCCTTGTGGTACCTATGAAGGTGGGTTTGTGTTTTTGTGGTTCATGATTGGTGAGGGTGGATGTTAGTCAGGGTCCTCAGGTGTGCATATGTTACATGGTGTTACATTACTTAACTCATGGCATTCATGCCTCAGGTGGTGCTGCAGGGCTCCTCTGTCGGATGCACATACTACACTCCCTGTACATGTTTGGAAGCAGGTTGTGTCATGTTAGGCGTCCCTGTTACTATATGAGTGAGTCGGAGGGGGTATCAGTCCCAGTGTTCCTACTGAGCCAGGGTATGTGCTAGGCGTTGCCTCTTTGCCAAGGCCAGGGCATACTTGGCACGCCTCCTTCTGCCTACTGGGGCAAGGTCAGGTTGTTCCTCATCCGAGTCACCCTCTGCCTGTGGTGACCTTGGCAATGGTGGGGGTATGTTTGGCCCAGCCCTATGCTGGTCCTGCTGCAGCTGTTTCCGCAGGATCATATTATGTAGCATAGCACATATCATGATCATTTGGGTACATGTAGTTGGTATGTACTGCAAGGCTCCACCAGATATGTCCAGACACCGGAACCATGACTTGAGCAGCCCAAACACACGCTCTATGACATTACGTGTTTGTGCATGTGCCTCATTATGGCGTTCCTGTTCAGGTGTGTGTGCATTTCTGATGGGTGTCATCAGCCACGGCTCAAGTGCATAACCTGCATCCCCCACTAGGTGTCCGTGTGGGAAGCCCCCACTGGCAAATGATTGGTACAGCTGCGTCAGATGCCAGATGTGGGAATCGTGGTAGCTCCCAGGGCAGCCAGCACACACATTCATTATTATGCCCTGGGCATCACACATGACCTGGCAGTTGATGGAGGTGAATCCCTTGCGGTTAATGTAGGCCCTACCCCACTCACCGGCTGGTGCTTTGATGCATATGTGCGTGCAGTCTATTGCACCCAGTACCTCAGGGTATCCCGCTATTTGCTGGAAGAGATGCATATTGCTGGCCACAACCTCACGGGCATTAGGGAAATATACTTGATCACTGACATGTGCTGACATGGCATCCAGGAACTGGTGCAGTACCCTGGAGGCTGATGCCTGTGATATCCCCATCATATCACCAGTTGGTCTCTGGAAGGTACCTGTTGCTAGTATTCTTAGGCAAACACATACCTTGGTTTCCACTGGGATGGGTTCCCCACTGTTGGTTCTGTGTGTGAGATGTGGCCTGCACAGCTCAACAATTTGCTGCAGAAGGTCTCTGTCAACTCTGTAGTGCTCTACTATCTCCAGCTCATGTAACCCATGGTAGGTGACCCTGGGCCTGTATACTCTTCTCCTTCTCCTCACTCTGGGTTGTCTGTCAGCATATGCATTGTCACCACCCTCAGCAATTCACCTATGCCTGATTATAACAGCTATGGCAGCCCCTAGCATTTCTGCTCTGAGTTCAGCATTTTCAGTTTTCAGTTCTGATAGCTTACTCCTTTCTTGCAGTATCTCTTGAGAGAAACACCCTGCACTGCTGTTTGCAGTGTTTTAAGTGCTGGGTTGGGCTTCTAGTCTGCCTGTGTAATTGCCTGCTTCTAATTGTTATCACCAATTAACTCCAGCAGTATTCTCTGACAGCTTCCTTGTAATCTGGTTGTTTCCTTTTTCCTTTCTGTTTCGTCAGGGGGAGCAGTGTGCACACCAGCATAAGCATGCTCACAGTGACTTAAACGCACGCACACATACTTACACGGTTTGGACTTGGCTGATTCATGGTAAAACGCGCGCACACAGCCTTATACATCAGGCAACAGGCTTCCTGATGTTTACATTGCCTTACACACGTGCACGCCCGCGCAAACTGTTTTAAACGGTTTGCGACATGCTCCCACATGGTTAACCTGCCTTACACACGTGCACATGCGCGCATGCACATATATCAAGAAAGTTTGAGTGTAGGGATAGTGTACACCCTCTATTTCTTGACTTTCCTAGTGTTCTGTTGGGACACACCTCTCTCCCTGATGTCTGTCTGTCATCTGTCATGTTACACTGCTCTCCAATGTGATACATTTACTTCTATCATTCCCCCCCGTGATGTCACCTACCTCTTACTCTATTCCTCCCCCTTCTGTAACTCTTACACTACTCGAAAAGTGCTCATTAGCTATGTGACAGTGTGATTCAGTATTGTAACCCTCATTTACATAGGATTGCCTAGTAATGTTTAGTTACATCTCTTACACTGAGCTTCCCCCCCTTGGCAACCACTACACGGTGGCCATATTGTTTTTGGTCTGCTAGTCCCTGCATTGTCATTCCATGTACTACATAAAACCCACAATTGTGGGCTTATAAGCTTTGGTTTTCACTTTTAGGCAGCGCACCCTGTTTGCACAGGTGTGCGCTGCAGTTAAACATCAAAATCCCCCGAAAAAAAAAGTTATTTTAAATAATTTTGCATCACTTTTTAATGCCAATGGCCACATATTTGGCCATTGGCATGCTAGATGACACATATGCAACCTTTATTTGGAGCTGACATAGCTCCGTTGTATTTTGCAGAAATGTACTCAGTTGTCAGCTGAGTACATTTCTGCAGCTAAAACGTCTGTTACACGGACTGGTTTGGGCTTCCTGGATCGCTCAAATACCTCATTTGCATATCTTTCAGCTGCAAATGAGGTATTGAGCATTTCGCCAGTCCGTGTAAGAGACGTTTTAGCTAGTCTCTTACACGGAGGTTTGGGCTGTTCCTGGATCGGGAGGCTTACACGGAGGCTTACACTACTCTTAAACTCCGTGTAAGCCTTCATGAATCCTGCTGAATGTGTTCAAATCAGAAATATTTAGGAAATCTACATTCTCCAACAATAATTTACATTATGGAAGTTCCCACCCTTACAAACAAAAGAGAGCTGTGGTAAAAGGGCAGTTTGTAACGGGTGCACGTATGGTTACAATGAATGTGACAAGTTGAAGGAAATGTTCATTTGTAGGGGATACCCTTTCAGTTTAGTGAATGAGGTCATGCTGGAAGTAATAAATAAATGGGAAAGGGAACATTTTCTACCCCTACTTAAACAACACGAATTGAATGCTATTGTTAATATTGACATTAACCTCAATATTGAACCCATAGTAAATTCCACTTTTCTCAATGATGTAAGCCCCAATGACCTGCATGGTGTGGAATCAAAATACAAGATAATTTTAATACTGCATTTGTGACAACTTTTAACAGTTCTAGTAGAAGCATGGTAGATATACTCTCTAAGAACTGGATGGTGATGGTAATAATAGGGACATCAGAGAATTTGTGGGAGAGAAACCCAGTATTGTCTATAGAAAGGGCAAATGTTTAAAAACCATCTTGGAAACAACTTCAAAGGGAACTCTAAGTGATAATATAAGTGTGGTACTTGCAATTACTGCCCATACATTAAAGGAGGGTTCCAGTTTTAATGTAAATAATATAAATATAAAGTTAAACCAGAAGTGTTCCTGTAATACTGAAAAAGTAGTGTACTGTGCATTTTGCTCAAAATGCTCCTGTTTTTATATTGGAAAGACAGAGAGGAAATTTAAAAATCATATATATTTTTATTTTATTTATTTTATTTTACATTTGTTGACTGGGATAGTCCGACTGTCCATTTTCAGCAGAGGCCCGGGGAGAAAAGCTCCAAGGTAAGCAGTTAAGATTACTGATACAACATTACATATTGCAAATACAAAATTTACAATGTTTACATAGGTAAACAAGTTATACAAATTCCACAGTTTAGAGGTACTCCCAAGTGTAAGTCAGGATTAAGAAACACAAGTAAGCTGAATTAACAGTTTTTACTTAATCTAGAGGAGAGTTAGCCAGGCTTGATACATTGACATAGCCAGTTGAGTGTCAAATGTTGTTTGAGTTTTGTCTTAAATTGACACAGGGTGGAAAGTAAAGTAATATCAGCTGGGAGAGAGTTCCATGATCTACCTACAGAGTTGGCAAAGAAAGAGTCACTGGCTGTGTTATTAATTTTACTAGTCTGAATTAGTAGTCTGTTAGAGGATCAAAGTGGTCTAGAATTGTTATAAGGGGTGATAATATTTTTATGTGTAGGAGTATTGTCCGGATTATAGAGGATCTTATAGGCCATAATCAGTTGATTATACTGGATTAGGCTGGGTAGCTCTAGCCACCCAAGCTGGTTTAGACTGATACAATGATGTGTCCTAAAAGGCAGTCCAGTGGCAAATCTGGCAATGTGGTTGTAGCAGATTGAGAGTTCATTAAGGACAGACTTGTTTAAATTAGAGAGTAGAGGGGATGCGTACAGAAGAGTTGAAATACGGTGAAAATGAGGTATGGCAATTCTAGCAGGAGGGGGTTAGGAAAGCTTTTTTTCTGTTAAGTTACCCTAGTTTTTTATTGATGGTTTTGATGGATTGGTTAACATGTAGGTCGAATTTTAGATTATTATCTATGATGACACCTAGTAGTTTTGTATTGGGGTCAGGGGAGATTATTGTGCCATCGTTTGCTTTTATGGTAAAGATGAATGCAGTAGACCTATGTGTTGGTGAGAAAAACAGCATTTATTTTTTTTTTTTGGATTTAAGATCAGACGATGATCAGAAAGACAGTTATCTATTGTGTTAAAGTTGGACTGGGTAGCTGACCATAGCTCTGTTAGAGATGTGGCCAAGCAGATCAGGGTAGAGTCATCAGCACACTGGATACAGCTGACTTTTGGGATGACAGTATAAAGGCCATTAATGAAGATGGAGAACAGCAGGGGCCCTAGTATAGAACCTTGTGGTACACCAAGGGTGTTAGGTAGGAGGATAAAGAGTTTGTTTTTGCCAAAGGACAACCTGCTGTCTGCCATTCAGATAGAATTGAAACCATTGAAGGGCTTTAGTATCTAGACAGAATGTTTTCAGGCTGTGGATTAAAAGTTGGTGATCAACTATGTCAAATGCCCTGGAAAGATCCAAGAAGAGGGCCTAAGATATATAATTATTGTTGCAATTATGGTTTATGGTGTTGGTGAAGGCTAGAAGGGCTGAAGTAGTGCTGTGGAGAGGTCAGAAGCCATGATGGGTGCCTGCCATAAGGTGATTCTGGATTAGGTGGTGCATTAGTTGTCTATGAATACATTTTTCCATAATTTTTGCAAGTGGAGATAATATAGCTATTGGCCTGTAAATGGATAATTCAGTAGATCTGCCTCCTTTATGAAGTGGGATTACACAGGATATTTTCCAGATGGTGGGAATTTTAGCTTCTGCTATGGTTCGATTGATTAGTATTCAGATGGGGTAAGCAATAGCATCAGCTGCTTTTTGTAGGTACTCGGCAGGGAGTTGATCGTCAGAAAGTGTTGTGGGTTTTAATTTGTTGATCAAGGTACAGGTATGTGAAGTGGCAACTGGTTGGAAGCTGAATGAGAGTTGGTTTCTAGGGGTGGTACCTTCAGGGCCAGGGGAGCTAGGAAGTAGTTGGTTGCTAGGGCTTGTATTGTCTCAGTAAAGAATCAGTTAAAATGGTCTGAGACATCCTCAGGGGGTTTATCAATGGTAGCAGCGGGGATAGTGGCTGAAGTTTGTCCAGGATGGAGTAGTTTATTTAAACTTGGCCAAAACTTCTAAGGGTTATTTTGATTTATCATCTGTAAATTACAGTAGTATTGTTTTTTGTCTTGTAAAATGGATTTTTTAGCTTGTTCCTAGATTGCCTATATTTGATGTGATCTTGGAGATCCTTAGTAGTACGCCATAAAGCCTGTGCTTTGTTTCTAAGGGTAATTTTGAGTTTGGATGCTTTAGAAAGCCATGGTGCAGTTTTTGCCTTTGTTCTTACTGCGCAAACAGGTGCATGCAAATCAAGGATCTCAAGGAATTTGTTGTTAAAGTATACAGCTGCTTCCTCTAAGGGGAGGTGTTTTAGAATAGACCGTTTACAAGAGTTTAGTTCTTGTTGGAATTTGGCAGGGTTAAAGATGTTTTTGTTTCTTACCATTCTGAGTAAGGTTTGTTGGGGGTTAATGGGTTTGTGCTTAATTATATAGGTGAGAAGGTGATCACTTAGGTCATCAGGGAGGGTCCCAGAGGTGTACAGTTGGGGGTGACTATTTATGAGTACCCAGTCAAGTATGCTTTCTTTTTGGTTAGGTTTACCTATCCTGGTGGGAGTGGTTATGGTTTCTGTAAATGCATGCAGGTTAATATGGGTGGTTGGGGATTCTGAGGAACAGGTACCCCAGTCTATGTTAAAATCACTGACTATTAGGATTTCTTGGGGGTAGTGACATGATAGCCAGTGAAGGGCATCTTCAGGTGTAGATATATTGTTGCCTGGGGGAATGTACATACAGATGATATTGATACATTTATTTTTATTAGGTTGGAATATGGCAGCAAGAATCTCTGAGTTATTAATTTGAGGTGGTTGTATTGCATCTATGGTGACATTCAACTCAGATTTATAGAGAATAGCTACTCCACCCTCCTTTCTAGAAACATGATCCAGCCTGTGTATGTTGTACCCAGGTGGTATCACTTCATTGTCTGTAATGTTAGGTTTCAACCAGGTTTCAGATAAACAGAGAATCTCAGGGGAGTGGACAGCCAGGAGGGCATGCAGTTCACGTACCCTGTTATTAATGCTTCTAATATTGAGGTGACAGGCCAGGAGAGAGTTAGTTAGCCTATTAATTGTAGGTTTATAGCTTAGATTACAAGTAGAGGGGGTATATTTATCTGAAGTGTATGGGCCCGGGTTAGGGTGGATATCATCCCCAAGTGTGAGGTTAGGTCTATACCTAGTGGTGAACTACAGGAATTTATTTATAAGTTTATGGTAGTGTCTGGATCTAGAGCTAATGTATCTGGAATTGATGTGTTGCTAGAGTGAACAAAATGTTGGACAGGACCCGGTACTACAAGTATAGTTAATGGTGGGAGGATTTATAGCTGGAGTGATAGTATGGCCTTTCGGGACCTGAAATCCCATGAGAAACTGGTTTCCATACAAGGTAAGGAGGTATGGGGCAAGCAAGAGTGGTAGTAAAGAGGAGTATATTATTATTGGCGATAAGGCTAGTGAGTTTAAGGAACTGTTTTACCTGGTCATACAACACCAGAAGATGGAGTGGTAGAATATAGGTAATGGAAAGGGGGTGGGAGAAATTATGCCAGATGAAAGCTGGTAGGTTCTAGTAAGAGAGGGTGTGGCTATTGGTCTATAAATTTAGGGGTATTGGGGGCAGGTGGAAATTGGGGGCAGGGAAGGGTGCGAAGCGAGCCTGAGCATAGCGAGGGTGAGTGGAGCAGGGCTTTTCCAGTCTACAAGGTTTCCTGAGGCTTCCTAGAGCTGTAAGGTAAGTATTTCAAGCTTGTTTATTATACTAGCTGTAGGTTAGCTGTTTTTAATATAATTTGTAGTGAATTTGTTATAGTTTTATACAATTTTTGGTTTTTTTTAAGGTTAGATATACTATTGTTAGAGGGCAGGGGGTAGACTACTCTTTATTTAGGATTGGGAGTAAGTCAAATTGTAATGTGGGACAAACTATAGGTGCTTTAGACCCATATTCAGCAAGGTTACAGTTTAAAATGGAGTACAGTATTGAGTTTTTACCTTGGCAGTTTTTTGTGGGATGACTTCAGTTTACTGTATTCAGGCAGAGATTCAGCAGGGTAGCATCCTTCTAGGTCAGAGATCACTTTTAGGGTTGTTATATGAGGGGAACTACCTGAAAATAAGAGTAGAGTAAGATAAAATAAATTGTTAGCTAGGCGGCAATGCAGTACTTTTATTACAGACCAGGGAGCAGGAATTAACAAGTTTATTGGCTATCTGGGGAAGGGTTCTGCTATAGAGAAATAGAAAACCATTTAAACATGCAGCACACAGTTAGCAGTTAAATCAGCATTTAGTTAATATCTTATCTAGCATAGATTGGTTCAATTAGGTCTGTATCCCCTACACATCACGGCAGGTAAAAAACAACTCATAAAATGCACAGAACAGCAGCTATTCACATTGACTGCAGTATTTACAGTAAGCTACAAGCTCCATCAAGCTACGAGCACCGTGAGCACTTCATTTTCTACCTTAGACAATATTGGGCTGAAAAATGAGCAAATCCATACATTACTTTAAACAGCCAGGTTATAAACAGGGCACACAACTTCAGTAGAAGGCACAATGCTAAATTATATGACTAATGGCACAGTTAATTTCACTGTCGTTTTTCTAGGAAATTAGCTTATACCATCGTGCACATGCCGTTTTACACATTCTGGCTTAATTCAGATAAAGCCCTTTAGTAGAGTCAAATTCACTGTTGTTTTTGTAATAAAATAGGTTATGTCAGGCAAACTAATTAAATTAACACAGCCCAAGTAAAGGTATATATAATTTGTAGTTGTACATGACTTAATACCGAGAAGACAATTTATATAAACTGCTTAACTAAGCATACAACATGCCAAGAAGATAAGGAAGCTGCCAACTGGATCTAGCAGCACCAGGCAGTTGAAAATGGCGGTTCTTAGTAGGTAGATGTGAAACCTTGCTTACGTAGTTATTCAGGGGAGGAGGTAAGTCTTTCCAGTCTACAGGATTTCTTGAGGCTTCTCAGAGCTGTAAGGTAAGTATTTCAAGCTCTTTATTATACGAGCTGTAGGTTAGCTGTTTTTAATATAATTTTTAGTGAATTTGTTGTAGTTTTATACAAGTTTTGTTTTTTTTTAGGTTAAATATACTATTGTTAGAGGGCAGGGGGTAGACTACTCTTTATTTAGGGTTGGGAGTAAGTCAGATTGTAATGGGGGACAGTCTATAGGTGCTTTAGAACAAATTCAGCAAGCTTACAGTTTAAAATGGAGTACAGTATTCAGTTTTAACCTTGGCTGTTTGTAGTGGGCTGACTTCAGTTTACTGTACTTAGGCAGAGATTCAACAGGGTAGCATCCTTCTAGGTCAGAGAGCACTTTTAGGGTTGTTATATGAGGGGAACTACCTTGGCAGTTTGTAGTGGGCTGACATCAGTTTACCGTATTCAGGCAGAGATTCAGCAGGGTAGCGTCCTTCCAGGTCAGAGAGCACTTTTAGGGTTGTTATAATTGGGGAACTGCATTGGCAGTTTGTAGTGGGCTGACTTCAGTTTACTGTATTCAGGCAGATTCAGCAGGGTAGCATCCTTCTAGGTCATAGAGCACTTTAGGGTTGTTATATGAGGGGAACTACCTTGGCAGTTTGTAGTGGGCTGACTTCAAGTTTACTGTATTCAGGCAGAGATTCAGCAGGGTAGCGTCCTTCCAGGTCAGAGAGCACTTTTAGGGTTGTTACAATTGGGGAACTGCATTGGCAGTTTGTAGTGGGCTGACTTCAGTTTACTGTGTTCAAGCAGAGTTTCAGCAGGGTAGAGTCCTTCCATGTCAGAGAGCACTTTTAGGGTTGTTATATGAGGGGAACTACCTTGGCAGTTTGTAGTGGGCTGACTTCAGTTTACTGTATTCAGACAGAGATTCAGCAAGGTAGCGTCCTTCTAGGTCAGAGAGGACTTTTAGTGTTGTTATATGAGGGGCACTACCTTGGCAGTTTGAGGTGGGATGACTTCAGTTTACTGTATTTAGGCAGAGATTCAGCAGGGTAGCATCCTTCTAGGTCAGAGAGCACTTTTAGGGTTCTTATATTAGGGGAACTACCTTGACAGTTTGTAGTGGGCTGACTTCAGTTTACTGTATTCAGGCAGATATTCAGCAGGGTAGCACCTGTCTAGGTCAGAGAGCACTTTTAGGGTTGTTATATGAGGGGAACTACCTTGGCAGTTTGTAGTGGGCTGACTTCAGTTTACTGTATTCAGGCAGAGATTCAGCAGGGTAGCATCCTTCCAGGTCAGAGAGCACTTTTAGGGTTGTTATAATTGGGAACTGCATTGGCAATTTGTAGTGGGCTGACTTCAGTTTACTGTATTCAGGCAGAGTTTCAGCAGGGTATTGTCTTTCCATGTCAGAGAGCACTTTTAGGGTTGTTATATGAGGGGAACTACCTTGGCAGTTTGTAGTGGGCTGACGTCAGTTTACTGTATTCAGGCAGAGATTCAGCAGGGTAGCATCCTTCTAAGTCAAAAAGCACTTTTAGGGTTCTTAGATGAGGGTAACTATCTTGGCAGTTTGAAGTGGGCTGACTTCAGTTTACTGTATTCAGATAGAGATTCAGCAAGGTAGCGTCCTTCTAGGTTAGAGACGACTTTAAGTGTTATATGAGGGGAACTACCTTGGCAGTTTGTAGTGGGCTGACTTTAGTTTACTGTATTTAGGCAGAGATTCAGCAGGGTAGTGTCCTTCTAGGTCAGAGAGCACTTTTAGGGTTCTTATATGAGTGGAACTGCCTTGGCAGTTTGTAGTGGACTAACTTCAGTTTGCTGTATTCAGGCAGAGATTCAGCAGGGTAGCATCCTTCCAGGTCAGAGAGCACTTTTATGGTTGTTATAATTGAGGAACTGCATTGGCAATTTGTAGTGGGCTGACATCGGTTTACTGTATTCAGGCAGAGATTCACCAGAGTAAGCATCCTTCTAGGTCAGAGAGCACTTTTAGGGTTGTTTATATGAGGGGAACTACCTTGGCAGTTTTGTAGTGGGCTGACTTCAGTTTACTGTATTCAGGCAGAGATTCAGCAGGGTAGCATCATTCTAGGTCAGAGAGCACTTTTAGGGTTGTTATATGAGGGGAACTACCTTGGTAGTTTGTAGTGGGCTGACTTCAGTTTACTGTATTCAGGCAGAGATTCAGCAGGGTAGCATCCGTCTAGGTCAGAAAGCACTTTTAAGGTTGTTATATGAGGGGAACTACCTTGGCAGTTTGTAGTGGGCTGACTTCAGTTTACTGTATTCAGGCAAAGATTCAGCAGGGTAGCATCCTTCCAGGTCAGAGAGCACTTTTAGGATTGTTATAACTGGGGAACTGCATTGGCAGTTTGTAGTGGGCTGACTTCAGTTTACTGTATTCAAGCAGAGTTTCAGCAGGGTAGTGTCCTTCCATGTCAGAGAGCACTTTTAGGGTTGTTATATGAGGGGAACTACCTTGGCAGTTTGTAGTGGGCTGACTTCAGTTTACTGTATTCAGGCAGAGATTCAGCAGGGTAGCATCCTTCTAGATCAAAGAGCACTTTTAGGGTTCTTAGATGAGGGGAACTATCTTGGCAGTTTGTAGTGGGCTGACTTCAGTTTACTGTATTCAGACAGAGATTCAGCAAGGTAGCGTAGTTTTAGGTCAGAGAGGACTTTTAGTGTTGTTATATGAGGGGAACTACCGTGGCAGTTTGTAGTGGGCTGACTTCAGTTTACTGTATTTAGGCAGAGATTCAGCAGGGTAGCATCCTTCTAGGTCAGAAAACACTTTTAGGGTTCTTATATGAGGGGAACTACCTTGGCAGTTTGTAGCAGGCTGACTTCAGTTTACTGTATTCAGACAGAGATTTCAGCAGGGTAGCATCCGTCTAGGTCAGAGAGCACGTTTAGGGTTGTTATATGATGGTAACTACCTTGGCAGTTTGTAGTGGGCTGACTTCAGTTTACTGTATTCGGGCAGAGATTCAGCAGGGTGGTGTCCTTCCAGGTCAGAGAGCACTTTTAGGGTTGTTATAATTGAGGAACTGCATTGGCAGTTTGTAGTGGGCTGACTTCAGTTTACTTTTTTCAGGCAGCGTTTCAGCAGGGTAGTCTTTTTCCCAGTCAGAGAGCACTTATAGGGTTGTTATATGAGGGGAACTCCCTTGGCAGTTTGTAGTGGGCTGACTTCAGTTTACTTTATTCAGGCAGAGATTCAGCAGGGTAACAACACGTCTAGATCAAAAAGCACTTTTAGGGTACTTAGATGAGGGGAACTGTCTTGGCAGTTTGTAGTGGGATGACTTCAGTTTACTGTATTCAGACAGAGATTCAGCAAGATAGCATCCTGCTAGGTCAGAGAGGACTTTTAGTTTTGTTATATGAGGGGAACTACCTTGGCAGTTTGTAGTGGGCTGACTTCAGTTTACTGTATTCAAGCAGAGATTCAACAGGGAAGTGTCCTTCTAGGTCAGAGTGCACTTTTATGGTTGTTATATGAGAGAAACTATCTTGGCAGTTTGTAGTGGGCTGACTTCAGTTTACTGCATTCAGGCAGAGATTCAGCAGAGTAGTATACATCTAGGTTAGAGAGCACTTTTAGGGTTGCTATATGAGGGGACCTACCTTGCCAGTTTGTAGTGGGCTGACTTCAGTTTACTGTATTTAGGCAGGGATTCAGCAAGGTAGCATCCTTCTAGGTCAGAGAGCACTTTTAGGGTTGCTATATGAGGGTAACTGGGTCTTTGTTATAGTATCGAAGTTTTTAAACTTCGAATGCAAAATATCGACCCGTTTTTGTCTAAAACTCAAAATAGCAAAGCCACAGAACTTCGAAATCTTACCTAGGGTAGCATTTCACTTGTCCCTTCCATGGCTTTGCTATTTACTCTACTGTGTTGGGAAGATTACAGACCAACGTAAGGTAATTATGCGAACAGAGGTTACGGACTGGGTTAAGGTAAGTGTTGGAATGGATCGGGGTAAAGTGACTGTGCGATAGTTAGGGACATTAGGGTTAGGGAGCGGGTAAGGACAGTGTGTGATAGTTTTGGACTTTAGGGTTAGGGTGCGGGTAAGGTGAGTATGCGGTAGTTAGGGGCTTTAGGGTTAGGGAGCGGGTAAGGTGAGTGTGCGGTAGTTATGGACTTTAGGGTTAGGGTGCGGGTAGGTAGGGACTTTAGGGTTAGAAAGTGGGTAAGGTGAGTGTGTGGTAGTTAGGGACTTTAGGGTTTGGGTTGGGTTAACGTGTGTTGATAGGTAGTAGTGTAGGGTTAGAATTATGTTTTTCTTAAGTGTATGTGTGTGGTTTATTTATTTTGGTGCGCTTGTGTTGTGTGTTTGTGTTTCGGAACAGCAAATTATTTCCCTGGGAAAAAATTTGCTGTTCTGTATGTTCGATATTTTGGGGTTTAGATATTTTGGGTACGATGAGATAGCGTTCGCTATGTAAATCATATGATAGGGTAATATAAATGCAGGGAACTACCTTGGCAATTTGTAGTGGGCTGACTTCGGTTTACTGTATTCAGTCAGAGATTCAGCAGGATAGCGTCCTTTTAGGTCAGAGAGCACTTTTAGGATTGTTATATGAGGGGAACTACCTTGGCAGTTTGTAGTGGGCTGACTTCAGTTTACTGTATTCAGGCAGAGATTCAGCAGGGTCATGTCCTTCTAGGTCAGAGAGCACTTTTAGGGTTGTTATATGAGGGGAACTACCTTGGCAGTTTGTAGTGGGCTGACTTCAATTTACTGTATACAGGCAGAGATTCAGCATGATAGCATCCTTCTAGGTCAGAGAGCACTTTTAGGGTTGTTATATGAGGGGAACCACCTTGGCAGATTTTAGTGGGCTGACTTCAGTTTGCTGTATTCAGGCAGAGATTCAGCTGGATAGCGTCTTTCTATGTTAGCGATGACTTTTACGGTTGTTATATGAGGGGAACTACCTTGGCAGCTTGTTTTGGGCTGACTTCAGTTTACTGCATTCAGGCAGAGATTCAGCAGGGTAGCATCCTTCTAGATCAGAGAGTACTTTTAGGGTTGTTATATGAGGGGAACTACCTTGGCAGTTTGTAGTGGGCTGACTTCAGTTTATTGTATTCAGGCAGAGATTCAGCACGGTAGTGTCCTTCTAGGTCAGAGAGGACTTTTAGGGTTGTTATATGAGAACTACCTTCGCAGTTTGTAATGTGCTGACTTCAGTTTTCTGTATTCACGCAGAGATTCAGCAGGGTAGCATACTTCTCAGTCAGAGAGCACTTTTATGGTTGTTATATGAGGGGAACTACCCTGAGGATAAGGAAGCTGCCGACTGAGTCTTGTAGCACTGGGCAAACACCTTAGAGATATAAAGAATAAGAATGGCAAAAATGCTTTGACAATGCATTGTATGGAATTTGTAGACCATACTTTTAAATTTGCTATTATTGAAGTTCTTAACCTTGATAAAAGAAGTGGTCCCTGGTCACTATTAGTAGAAAACATTAGGCTTTATGGCAACTTAGAACAAATGCCATACAGTGGCCAGGTCATCATGATTCATTCTCTTTGTCATGTTTTTAAAATTGAAAGCCCTAGATAGACATGGCTTTCTGTATTCTATCATTGATGTGGACATAATATCATTATGGGTTAGATTTAAAGCTTTTTTATGTTTTATGTCATTTTACTAAGATTTATGTGAGGTATGGTGATGAACAATAATTTATTTTATTTTTATATTTTGCAGTGCTATACTTCTAATTAAGATTTTTGATGTACTTATGTAATTTACTGTTACATGCATATGTAGTTATCTGGGACTTCTGGTTGGCTTGTTGTGCAAAATAGGGAGCGTATATCTGATTATACAATTGAGTAAGACTATATAAAAAGTAATTTGTTGTTTGATATGGTAATCTCAAGAAGTCTGTGAATTAGCAGAGACGAAAGCATTTATTTTAATGTGTGGTTTTAAGTTGAAGGGCAATAAATGGTCTTTTTACTGATTATTACTGGAACGGCATGTTATTGTTGTCCCTTGATCTGCTTGTGCATATAAAGTTTTTAATGAAATGCATAATATTTTTTTAGATAGAGATTATGCACTTACTGAAGTAGATCATATAATTTCTGAGGCTACCTCATGTAGAATGACGACTGTTAAACCATATATTTCTGACCACTTAGATAATTTAGGTATGAGTACTGTGGACTCATTTAACCCAATGACAATTTTACTCCCCTCTTCTTGTGATGTGTATGTTATTTGTCAGACTGTTATGAAGAATTGGTCTATACTTACCGTGAGTGGTAATTGAGGAGATTGCCTGTAGAGGAACCTTCTTTCTCTATTAAGCATAAAAATTCTTTAAAGAGACAGGTATTCTACAAGCAATCTGTTGATCCCTATTATAACTTTTCTCATCTCAAGGGGAGTTTCCCTGTCATACTTTTAGTGCCTGTAATTTTATATCAAGTGCACTATGTTTCCTGCATCCTGATACTGGTAAGAAATATTTATGTATGTATTTATTTATTTATTTGTTTGGGGATTGCAGAACTATTAATTTGGTATATTTGGCAGTTTGTGAAGTATGTATTTGCTTTTATGTTGACAAGACTAATTGTCCTTTGAAAGAATGAATAATGGAACATTTACATGATAAACATGGGAAATTCTCAAATGTGTTGGTGAAATGTTAAAATTTGTGGGATGGATCATATATTTAAATTTTTTGTTTTGCAGATTTTACATTTAACTTCAAGAGATAGTGATAATGTCAACAGGACAGAATGTGTTGAATATAAGTGGAGTTTAGAACTACAAGTCAACAAAGATTTTGGGTTAATTCATACTGTGCCTTTTGAACCAGTTTTAAAATCTCATTAAGTTGCTATATAATTGCTAGCTTTTGCTTTGCTGTATGTGGTCTGAAGAAGCACCTTGTATGACATTAACCTATTGCCTTTTGATTAAAGATTACGTTTTAATACTGGTTTTTGGCAAGTGGTCTTTCTGGTTTTGTATTTATATATTTTCATGTTTGCCACTTCTTACGTGTAGGCTCTTTTCTTACTCATCATAAACACAGTATGTCCTAATAACAAAAAATATATATATTTTCATAGGTACAGTTTAACATGTATTTAAATAAAATGATTAGTTGTAGTAATTAGTTCTGAAGAAGTGTGAGTGGAATGAAGATGAAAGTACTTAATATTTAATTAATTATGACATTCTTTGTTTTATTCCATCATCTAGTTGGAGGTTCAAAAAGTATGTTTACTTTTCATTTTAGTTTGATTTTATATTCTGAAATGTTATTGTTTCTGCTAAATCCTATTTACTGGATCAGATATAGAATGTTTCTGAACATATACAATGCATGTGAGGTACCTGTTTTAAAATTCATTGAACAGGCCTTCTAATAAGTGAGCATTTCTACTGGAAAATAAGCTTTCATAAGACCTTGAACTACTACAACTATATAAGTAAATCTACTGCACTGTTCTAAAAATGCAAGAAATGGGTAAGCACATGAGTTCTTAAGTCTCATTAAACAATAATGTTGCTGTTGCTCGGGTAACCCTAGGGATTTCCCTGAAAGAAAAGAAACCTACATTTCATACAAAATGTAAAGGTTTTACATATTGCAGTTTTAATAGATGCTTTTCCCATCAATTTAGCTTTTTTTGCCTGAAGTGCAAGATTAGGGATTTTTCTGATATTGATTAATTCATGTTCCTTTAAGTCTAATGTCAGATTGACTTTTTGCAGTGATGTGTTGGAAAGGACACAAATGAGATCTACTGAACCAGCTGTTCATTATCTTCGTACAAACAAGCTGTCTGGCAGTTTGACTGAACAAGAAAGTAGTTGCTGATGGAAATATGATACTCCGAGGCCTGATAAAAATATTAGTAACAAGTTGCAGTGTTGAATGGCTACAGTTAATTTTAGTCTCTACACTTTTCTCTGCACTGTTTTATATTTCTTTTACTGCATGTTTTGCCTGAACTAATGTTTAGTGCAAAACATATTACAAATAATGCTTTAGAAGTTTAGACATTCAAATGAAACATAAAACCAGGATGTCAAGAACAGTGTAGCATTTGAATTGTTATCCTGATCATACTGAGTATAAACTCAGTCATTGCATTCCAATGGCCAAAAACTCCTTTCAGTCCACAAACCTATCAAGTCTGCTGGGCTTGGTTTGTACTCATATTATATTGTTAAGGCCTGGAACTCCTTACCTGTATCCATCAGGTAGTATCCTTACCACAGTCCTTTAAGACCATTGTGAAAGACTTCCTAGGTAAAATGTGGCTGTGTTTTGCTCAACACTAGGATAAACTATATCCCTAAATATAAACAAGTACCCATACCTCCTCACTTTATTACTTTAATCAATTTCTCTCTCCTAACTCTCTGTCTAAATATGGAATAACCCTGTTTTCCCTCATGTTATACTGCATTTCCTGTTTGTTTTATACTAACTTACTTTTACTTTTTCTAAACTGGTTAAAATTTGAATAAATATTAAATTGTCAGAAAAGTTGGATCTATTCTTAACCAGTTTTCACATCATGTCTAATTTGGTATAATTGTTTAAACTATAAATGTTTATTACATTTGAAAACTATAACATGTTTGTTCTTAAAATGCTGACATTGTTATTGTCATTGTGATTGACTTTATTATTGTAATTGCTATTTTTTATAATTTTTTTGTCATTTGTTTTGGAGCTTTTCTCCTTGGGTCTCCACTGAAAATGGGCTTTCAACCCAATGGACTAACCCAGTTAACAAAACACATAAATAAATAAATAATCTTTTCCAAGGGCTTCCATTGAAAATGGGCACTTAGCCAATGAGACTTTCTGGATAATCAGTAAGCAATAAAGGCCAACAGGTTGTGTGCTAAAATGTAATTAACGTCCGCCCAGTGGTGTTATGAGGCCTGACATTAACACACATCCTGGAGGGCATTATTGCACTTAGAGACGAGGCTCTTTGTAAAATTATTGTGTTTTACTTACTTTTTTTAAGTACTATATTTTTTGTATATTTTTGATATAAAAAAGTTCCTTCGCCTAATGTTTCAAACTTTCTGTAGTATATGTTAATGGTGTTGGAGAAAGCATTTTACATTAAAAATATATAAGGAAATAACATAGTACTTAAAAAAAGAAATAAGTAAGTAAAACACAACAATTTTACAGACAGCCCATTCTCTCTCTCTCATACACAGTCACTTCTGCTTTCATACATGCATTCACTCACACAAGATCACTCTCACTCTCTCTTGATCTCTCTCTCTCTCTCTCACACTCACACACACACACACACACACACACACACACACACACACACACACACACACACACACACACACACACACACACACACACACACACACACACACACACACACACACACACACACACACTCACACACACACGGTCTTCAATGCTTTCGTACATGTACTCACTCAGACAAGATTGCTCTCACTCTCTCGATGTCTCTTACACACACACACACACACACACACACACACACACACACACACACACACACACACACACACACACACACACACACACACACACAGTCACTCCTGTTTTCATAGATGCATACACTCACACAAGACCACTCTCTCTCTTTCTCTCTCTCGATCTCCCTCTCACACACATAGTCTTCTCTGCTTTCATGCACATAGTCACTCACACATGCAGCCAGAAAAATAAATGCACACAGACACACACACACACACACACACACACACACACACACACACACACACACACACACACACACACACACACACACACACACACACACACACTTCTTTCTGTTTTTTTTTTACACTCACTAAATAGCAAAAGTGCTGGTTAGCGAGTGTAAAAGTAATGATGGATGTTATTTTTTTTAGCTCTGAGTTACAGCACAAAGGCATGAAAATTACAGAACCAACTGATATTGCCAACAACCTGGCAGATAGGTTCAGTGCTAACTTTACCCCCCCACCCCCTAACGGGCCCATATCTATACAGGAAGAATGCAGAGTCCTTGTAATCACAACTACACAGGTAAAAGCTGCACTCTCTAAAGCCTAAAACACAGCATCCATGGGACCAGACAACATCCCAGGCTGCGTTTTACACAAACTTCAGAACGAACTGGCTTCCCACTTAAGCACCATGTTCAATAATAGCCTCACATCAGGCTCTGTGCCCACTGAATGGTACACAGCAACAGTTATCCCACTCCACAAAGGAGGAGCCACCACTGATCCTGGGAACTATCGACCTATTAGCCTGACAAGCCTGGTCTGCAAGGCCATGGAACTTATCATCATGGAACTCATAAACAAAGACATTGGTAATCTACAGACTCTGGATCCCACCCAGTTTGGGTTTGTGAAAGGTAGATCATGCCTCCTGAACCTGATCGACTTCATTGAGGCAGTCACCAAAGCCGTAGATGAGTATAAGGTGGTTCACACAGCCTATCTTGACCTTGACAAGGCTTTCGACACCATCCCCTTTCTGGAATTATAGCTAAACTCACTAAACTAGGTATAAATCCTTACATCACAAGATGGGTTGCCAACTGGCTCACTGACAGAACCCACACTGTAAAAGTTGCAGACTCCAAATCTGACCTCAAAGCAGTGACAAGTGGAGTACCACAGGGTTCCGTCCTGGGACCTCTCCTGTTTGGTATCTACTTCTCTGAAGTACAGGCTAACACAGAAGGCTTCTGGCTGATGATGTTCACAGATGACTGCAAACTAGGAGCCATAGTCAAGTCCCCAAATGATGTGGACATCCTACAGAAGGGCCTCGCTGAGACAAATGCCTGGTGTCAGAGCCATGGCCTCAAGCTCAATGCCAAAAAGTTCAGTGTCATCCCCTTTGGTAAAAACTCTGTAACCATGAACTACCACATAGGCAGCAAACTTAACACTGAATGTGTCATAAGAGACCATGGGGCCCAGGTGGACAGTAGTCACATCACCACAGTAGTCAGGAAGTCCTTCTACGTGGCACACCTCATCATAATAGGGTTCTCATCCAGGAAAAAAGAGGTCATTGTTCCCCTCTACTCGACACTCATTAGACCCATTATAGAGTACATCACACCTTTTGGAATGTACCTCACAAGACATCTGCAGCAGCTGGAAAGGCCACAGAAGTACCTCACAAAGAGGATTACTGGCCTCAAACAAATGCCCTACACTGACCGCCTCAAAAAACTCCAGCTTTACTCCATAGCATATCGCCTACTCCGAGGTGATCTCTGCCTAACATGTAAAGCTATGTCAAACCCAGAGCTGTTGGACATGCTACACCTAAAGAAATCCCAATCCCTCCGAGCTACACACTCTAGGGACCTAAACCTTGTCACTACAATAAACAAGGCATGCTGGAGGGATAGATTCCTGTCCCAGAGACTTCCCATATTCTGGAACAAGCTACCCATCTATGCCAAGCAAAGTTCTTCGTTAGCACTCTTCATGAAAAATCTTGATGAGTGGATGGGAAATAGGAAATACACCCCAGGGATCACTTCTGTGTCTCTGCTTGACAGTGGCACAGGAAAATAACTTTATTGGGTGGCGTAAGCCAGGGAATGTTCTTGGCTAGGCTTACATAGGCCCTTGGGCCAATAGCCTAGTACCTACCTATGAACCTATGAACCTAAGCAGTCCGAGCTCAATGGCAGCTTGATGCACTGTCGTGAAGTGGTGGACTCACTTTTCACTGGGCATTACTTGTACATTAATAGCTTGCTGGAGAAGGTTCGTTCTCCAGTCAGGGTGGTGATGTACAGTTTCTCCATCTTCTAAAATGTCAATAAACAACCAATAAATACAATTGCTTGGAGATGCAGCCTGCAGTGATGCTGGAATTTCCTGGAATGGACTAGCAAATTTATTATTACTTTAATTTTGGATGTTGTCATATGAAATCCTATAATTCCTTACTCCTGAGTAACTGAATTTGTGTGATACAGCAAAAAGCAAACATACATTGTATTTCAAAATTTTAGAAATGACTTTACTGAAAAATAAATAATTTTACCTTAACAGAAAAAAATGTTCAAAACCTCTGGCAGTATGAGGTCTGTAGCTTTTTATCAATTCCAAATGCTAATGAATACTTGACTAAACTGCCACCATTAACTAGCTTTCTTTTTACTTATAATGCCACAGTCTCACATCCTTTAAAACTATGCATTTAAAGCTTGACTGTACTTGATTACAGCTGCAAAGTAATAAATGTAAATAAAAAACAGCAAGCTTTCTTGGTGACAAGTATTAAAATTGCTCACGTTTACTCATTGTGCAAATTGCTGCTTGGCAGAATTTATTGAAGGTTTGCCTTCTTTCATTTATTAGAATTATTTCTAAAGTATTAGAATTTAAGTCAAAATTCTGCAGATCCCACTGTAGCACCACATAGATTTATTCAGCTTCAACCTGTTGTTTGTGGCTGTCTGTTTGAAAAAGCAGTCCATTCTCTATAAACAGTCCATTAAGGCATAATGAACTACAAAAAGTACCTACGTAATTGTTTCATAAACTCCCACGTAATATATATTTGTATCTAGGGATATTAGCTTGAAAAGTGTATTTCTGTCAGTAATTCTCAGTACTGTTAACAGCTCTGGCTACATCTCCTCAGCGCCTTTGCTTAAAATAATACATCCTCATTTATTGCACATGCTCTCACTCTTTATATGCACAAGCATGTTTTGCAGCAGCAGCAACTCAAATATTTAAATTGCAAATCGTACACATAGCAACAATTACTTTAGCTAGTGCTTAATAAAATTAGGAATATATTCTGCAAATTCGTCTTCAAGTAAGTAGCAAAATTATTTTATTTATTGATGCTTTGATAACTTGGATGGCTAGTTGAGTTGTGACCCATTTTATTAGAAGTCCATGGATCAAAGCTCCAGAACATTAAGATGCAGAGCACTAATTAGTAAGTGTAATAGTATCTTCACAAAATAGAGGCTGCAGTGGTGTAGCAGTTAGTGTTGTCACCTCACAGCAAGAGGTACTCCTGTTCAATTTTCAGCTGGAGCGCCTTCTGTATGGAGTCTGCATGTCCACCCTGTGGTCGAGTGATGTCTAAAGACATGCATGTGTGTGTGTGAATGGGAGTGCCTTCTTTGAAGGTTGGGTGTCAGGCTGGCAACTTGGCACTGCAAAAATCCACTGCTAATCCTTAGTGGACTGGAGTTCTGATGTGGTGACCCCTAACTGGGAAAAGCCAAAAGACAATTATATTAAAAGTATCTTAACAAAGACAAGCCACTTATGAAAAGAAACAAATATCAGGAGTCCAAAAATATGCATATAAGCATAATTCATATACTGCTGCATTACAGGTATTACTGAGAGGATAGAACCTAAAATAAAGTAGAAGCATTTGGCTGATGTACTAACAGGGGCAGATAAAGACATCCATTTTATTGTAATAAGATTTAAGATACAAATTATCGTCAGGGGTGCTATATAGTACTAATGCATACAAGTAAGACTATAGAAGGCTATATTGTATTACTACATGCATTACTGCAGATTATGTTCACAGTGGTGCAGTGATTTGTATTGTCACCTCACAACAAGAGGTTCTCTGGTTCAATTCTTAGCTGGACCCCCTTCTGTGGAAAGTCTGCAGCATGTGTGTATGTGTGTGCCTTCTGTGAAGGTTGTATGCCAGGCTGACAACTCAACGCCATAAAAACACCACTACCAATCAATCTGTGGACCGGTGATCTGCTGTGGCGACTCCTAACCAGGAAAAGCTAAAAGACATTGCTTTACATGCATTACTGCAGAGAGGCTAAAACCTTAGGTAAATAACAATCAGCATATACAGTATGGTGGAGAAGAGAATTTTGGAGGCCTTACAGTAAAATTTAGGATGTAACTTGTTTTCAGAAAGTATCATTCAATATGAATGCATCAGATTAGGGTACACTTTTATTTCTCGCACTAGATTACTGATGTCTGACATTAAGTCTGCACTCATAGCTGGTTATGCATTAACTGTTTCTATGATAAGAATGACTATTTACAACTGCAGTCATTCAGTCATTCTAATAATTATGAGAGAGTTATTTGAAAGCAGGAAAGCAGATGATGTTCCTAATTAGAGAAGAAATGCAGTTCCAGTCAGAGTCCATGAAATTTCTGAACAAGGCATCCCCAAAGGTGGTTCTCCATCTTAATGCTTATATAGGAACGCTATCTGTTGATCTGAAATCAAGGATATTGTTGTACCATTCTACAAGGTCTTTAGATGGAAAGGAGTTGTAAAGTGCAGGAACTAAAGGGCAGAATTTAGTTAGTAGTAGTTTACTTTGTGTTTATAAGACATCCAGCATGGAGCTAAGAAGAGATAACAGTGATTGTGCTTTCAGGATCTGTAATAAATTTGTTCAAGATTTTCTAGCAGACAAGATGGGAGACAGGTATTTATGATGCAAATATAAAATAATCTGAAATGTAAGAGAAAGAGCAGCAACTTGGCTCTGAAAGCCTGAGTAAAAAAAAACTGATGTGATAAAGATTACCTAGCCATTAAATACAATTATTTTTTTGCAATTATCACATCTTGACAGAAGGTAGTGCCACTGAGAACTGTGCTAATATACTGTAAGCTGTTCACTACCTGAGGCACAGGTTGGTTGTAGAACAGGGGAGTGAGAGTGTCTGCAATGCTTATTACAACAACAAAAGTAAATAAATAAATTCATATATAAATAAAATCATCAAGCTTTTTAATGTAAGTGCCAGTAGAAGCCCTTTACACTGGATAACTCTTATGGCATCATCTACATATTTCCTTGCTGGATTGGGAAGGTGTGCTCAGCCTCTGTGCCACCCCAATTCATTTCTGATGCTCATATAGTTTGGATTTTTGTTCAAATGTATGACTGCAAAGTTTTCCCTTCAAAGTATAAAATACATATACCTCAAATGCTGTCCAGTAAACAAGACCCACAAATCATGACCTACAATGGCACTGTCCTTGTTGCCTGGGAAAGCAGACTGTCATCAAGTATTGCTAAACATCCCAGCAGTAACAGTCCGACCATCTGAAGAAGATGTTAAAGGCCTACCACAGGGAAAATGATAGTTGTGGCAGGTGGCCTCCAGACAGTCTGTATGGGAGTCCTTCATGCATTCCCAGTTATAACTGAACTGAGAGATTAAGTCAATACTTCCTCCTACAAACTCCATGCATGAAATGGCTTCACATTCCCTGTGAAATGCAAGGTGTCTTTTCAACTTGTCAGGACTGCTCTTATATCTACTGTGCCTGATTTTGAAAGGAGTCCAATAGGTGCATTACCAGAAATTTCCCTCAAGGTGCATTTCCAGAAAATTCCACTCCACTCAAGGTGCATTTTGAGTTGTAACTACTGACCCCCTAGAATTTTATTTTATTTTATTTATTTTACATTTGTTTACCGGGCTAGTCTAACTGGATACATGTCCATTTTCAGTAGAGGCCCAGGGAGATAAGCTCCTAGGTAAGACAATGAATTTAACAAAATTCTATCTGCGGATATAGAAGACAAATAAATTCTATTTACAGTGCCAATTACAGGTTATCATAGTAAAAAATTAACAGTGTAGAATACAGGCATAACAAAGGATGCAGTTAAAATCCCACAATTTACAGTGTAGAATACAGTCATAGCAAATGAAAGTAATATAGATTAGGTGTTCTAGTGATAGTTAGTAGAACTAGTTTTATAAGGAAGAAGTTTCTTTAGATGAGTAGATGGGATGGGAAGATCAGAGTATTTAGTGACTCGAGCTAGTCAGGTTTAGAGCATGGGCATAACCAATGAGTTTTGAGATGCACTTTCAGATTGTTTTTGAAACAGGAAAGTGAGGGAAGTGTGGAGAGTTCGTTTGGTAGGAGATTCCAGGCTTTTCCAACTATATTAGAAAAAAGTGAGTCACCAGCCTTGTTGGTTGTTTTAGTAGTATGTGCTAGAAGTTTCTGAGAAGACCTTAAGGAATCTAGGTTTTTATAGGGAGTGATTAGTGTGGAAAGAATAGGTGTTTTGGAAGGTGTGTAAAGGGTTTTGTGAGCTATAGTTAGTTGATGGTATTTAATTAGATTTTGTAGTTTAAGCCATCCTAGCTGTTTTAAATTTAGGCAGTGATGGGTTCTAAATGGGTTACCTGTTGAAAATCTGGCGATGTTATTGTAGGACATTTCCAGTTTGCTGAGATTATTTTTAGATAGTTTAGTAAAAATAGGTGAGGCATATAGAAGAGGAGAGATTAGATGAGTGTGTGCTATTGTGGTTCGAGCTGAAGGTAGGAGAAATTATTTTATCCTATATAGAGAGCCTAGCTTTTTGTTGACAGTTTTTATAGTATTGTTTATATGGATATCAAAGTTTAGATTATTGTCAATGGTGACTCCTAATAGTTTGGTGGTAGGTTCAGGGGATATAATAGTTTTATTGGTAGAGTTAATCCAATGGGGGATTTTCTAGTAGGAGAGAAAAGGAGGAGTTTAGTCTTTTTGGGGTTTAAGAGAAGGCATCTATGTGTGAACCATTGCTCAACTGTGTTAAAGACTTGTTGGGTAAGGTAGAGAAGTTCAGAAGAGGAGGGGGCTGAGCATATCAGTGTAGAGTCATCTGCATATTGTAAGCATGTGGCTTGGGGGATGGCAAGGTGAAGGTCATTGATGAAAATGGAAAAAAGTAGAGGTCCAAGGATGGATCCTTGGGGGACACCAAGGTTGACTGGCAAGTGAGTAGAGAGAGACTTGTGCCATAGTACGGCCTGTTGTCTTTTGTCAAGGTAAGACTGGAACCACTTTATGGAGGATGTATCAAGTGACAGGGATTTTAGTATTGTGATGAGAATTTGGTGATTTACCATGTCAAAAGCTTTAGACAGGTCAATAAATAGGGCAGAAGAGAGTTTGTTTAGATTGCGGTGTTTGTTGATACTATCTGTGAAGGAAAGAAGGGCAGTAGTGGTGCTATGTGAAGGTCTAAAACCATGCTGACAGTTGGCTAGTAAGTTATTTTGTGTTAGATGGTGAAGTAGTTGTCTGTGAATGCATTTTTCCATGATCTTTGCCAGAGGTGAGAGGAGGGCAATGGGACGATAGTTGGAGAGTTCAGTGGATTGCCCACCTTTGTGGGGGGGGGGAATAATATGGGAAATTTGCCATAAAGTAATGATATAACTTTCGGTAATAGTTCTATTGATCAGGATAGATATTGGATAGGCAATAGCTTTAGCGGCTAGTTGTAGGAATTCAGCAGGTAGTTGGTCTGCTGAGGGAGAGCATGGTTTCAATTTCTGAAGAAGTGTTAGTATATATGATGTTGGGATGGGTTGAAAGTGAAAAGAAGGGGGAGAGGTTGCTTTATTAGTAGGTAAAGTAAAGTTGTTAGGTGAGAGCTGACTAGCTAGTGTCTGTATAGTGTCAGTGAAAAAGGTATTAAAATCATTGGCTATATTTATTGGTGTTTTGTTTTCAGTGTTTTGAGGGTTAGGAGTGGTGGATTGACCTGGATGAAGTAGTTGGTTGATACTAGACCAAAGTTTCTTTGGCTTGTTTTGACTGGCTTGTTGGGATAGGAGGTAGTAGTTTTTTTGTCAGATATTATAGCTTTTTTAGTTTGGTTTCTTAGTTGTCTAAAGGTTTGTTTGTGTATAGGGTTTTGAGTTTTTCTCCATTTTGCCCAATGTTTGTTTCTAGCATTGATTTTTGTTTAGTTTCTTTAGAGAGCCATGGAGCATGTTTGTTTTAGCTCTAATTTGTCTGGTAGGGGCATGGTGGTTCAGGATGGCAAGGAAGTTGGAGTTAAAGTAACTAACGGCTTCATCTAAAGGTAGGTTTTGTAAGGGTGACCAGTTACATGCTATTAGTTCCATCTGGAAAAGTTCAGGGTTAAAGTTCTTTTTAGATCTGATGTTTTTAATGGATGTTGGAGAGGGAAAGTTGGTTTTATGTCTGATGATATAGGTAAGAGAGTGGTCACTTAAATCATCAGGGAGGGTTCCTGAGTCATAAGTATGAGGAAGATGGTTAATGAGAATCCAGTCTAATAAGCTTGATTTCTTGTTGGATTTATTTATCCTGGTAGGGGAGGTAATGGTTTGGGAATACCCATATAGGTTTATATGGCTTGAGGGGAGGTTGTTACAGAAGCAGGTCCAGTCAATATTTGTGTCACCTAGAATGATGGTTTCTTGAGGCAGGTTTTGTGATAGCCAGCAAAGTATATTTTCCATGGTTGCTATGTTATTACCAGGAGGTAGATATATACAAATGATATAGATGGATTTGGCATTGTTAATAAGAAGTTTGGAGATAAGAATTTCTGCATTGGAGTCTAGAGGTGGTTTGCAGTTATGAGTGGTTAATTGTAAGCTAGGTTTATATAGGATAGCAACTCCTCCACCTTTTTTGGAAGTTCGGTCTAGTCTTAGGATATTATATCCAGGTGGGATGATCTCATTGTCTTTGGTTGTAGGTTTTAACCAAGTTTCTGTTAAGCAGAGTATATCGAAGGAGTAGATTTCAGTTAGGGCTTGGAGTTGAGTTACTTTATCGTTTATACTGTATATTAAGATGAGCAATAAATAGGGAGTTAGATTGTTTGAAAAAGGCTTGGGTAGGACATATTTTGGAGTTGAGGGGAGAAAACGGAGTAGTTGGGGGCCCTGGGTTAGGGTGGATGTCACCATCCTTTAAAGAGAGTAGTAGGTTTAGATAGTATAGGTTATGGATTCTACTGTAATGAGATAGACATTTCCTGGGGTTTAGGTTGTTGTATTTTGTGTGTTGTGTTCTATGATATTTAGGAAGTATGTAGTTAGATGAGAATGTTATATTAGCATGTGTAAATTGTAGATGTGAGTTTGGAGAGATGGTTTCTTTCTTGGGATAGTTTTGGATTGGGTCTAGTGGGTTTTCAAAGAAGGTGAATAGATGGGTGAGGATTAAAGGAGGTAGTAGTGAGATTGTTAGTAAGAGTGTGATAAAGGGTGGGATGTGTTGATTCTTCATTTTATGAGTAGATACTGGCATATTACTGTATTATACCATCTCATATGGAACAGTTGATTAATTGGATGCATTTCTGTTTTCCATTGTCAAGGAAAGCTCACTGGCCAGAGTAGAGGGGACTCCTACAGGCTGTACCATGGCACAGAGTTATGCTTGGGTGTTGTTATATTGGTTAGGGTGTTTACCTCACAATCACCAGGTACAGGTTTGATTCTCACTTTTTAAAGGGAAATTGGCTGGGCTTAAAATAACACACAAGGGGATTTTCATAGATTCATAGATTCATAGATTAGTAGATTCATAGATTAGTACTAGGCTAACTGTCCTCGGGGACCATTTTAAGCCTAGCCAATTACCCCATGTGAGAATCAAACCCTGCACTTTGTGTTTTTAAGGTAAGCACCTTAACCATTACACCAACCTAATATCTGGTAACTGTGTATTCACTGTTCATCATCTGGGCACAGCTGGAATCATAGATGGGGGAGTGTTCCTTTTGTGCATTTTGACACATCTGCTAGGCTTTACACAGCCCGGACACTGCTTCTGGTATGTACTCTTCTGAGAAGTGAAGTATCACAAACTTTGCTTCCAAGCCGTCATCAGCTCACCTTTTAAGTTAAATTCTGCCAACATATACTGTATGTAGGTGGACAGGAATGCTTTTATTTTTCCCTTGGTTTCCCCATGGAAAGTGGATTCTGTAAATCCACAGATTTTTATTTCTAACCCAGACATAGATAATGAGGTCTCTCTCTCTCTCTCTCTGTAATATCACTCCCTGTGGTCCCACATCTTAGATGAAAGGTTTACAAGTTCTGCAATAGAATGGCCTGCTTTTCCTATGCCTTTTTCTCAGAAATGGCTAAATTGGTGTCTGAAAAAGATAGATGAATAAATGTCAGTCATCACTCATGGAAAATGTTCATATGTATGCCATTTCCACAATCCTGAAACATCCCTCTACTTCTGATAATGTGCATGACATATATAGGCCCACAGTGAAGTACTACGACATACAGGTCAAGAATTCATTGAGAGATTCCTAAGTGATCTTTTTTATCCAGAGTAACCCTAGGGAACTTAATACCTTTCAACCTTATTGCCTGACAAGGAGCCAAAGCTTTGAAAAACATAGACGTGATTTTTCCACTCCTGTATTACTTCATTTCTTTTGTCTTTTATTTATCTGTTTAGCCTGTTTCATTTCCAGTCTTTTATGAAGATGTTGAAAAGATTGAATCCTTATATGAAGTCTCGAGGGACATCTTTGAAGACTGGAAGGAAGCTGGAATGGGAGTATATCTATTCGATAGAATGGTGGAGTTGTTGAGCTAAATGGAAAACCAACAGATAGTGGAGGGTACCAAGCCGAATAGATGGAGGAGAAGCTGGTGGGAAACTGTATTAAAGACTTTGGAGATATCAAGGAGTGTAATGATAATGTGTCCACAGAGTTCCTGCTTTGGTTAACAATATGAGGAACATTTACTAGGGCTGTTTTAGTGCTGTGCTGAGGTCAAAAACCTTGTTGAGTAGGACAGAGAAGTTGATTTTTAAGTAGGAGGATTAGAAGCTGCTGATGGCTACATCTTTCAAGGACTCTGGGGGATTTTGATAGGACAATATTTGGAAAACTCAGTGGATGAGACATGCTTGTAGAATTCGAAATGAGGCTTTCCATAGGGAGGAGTATAAGTTGTCTGGGGCTAGTGTTACAAGCTTTAATTTTTGAACAAATTTTCTTTTTAGTTTTGGTAGGGACAATTTTATGATGAGTTGGTTATTGTAATTACAGGTACAGTGGGTTAGGATCAGAAATTAGGCTTATAGTTTGGGGAGTTATGAGAGGTGGTTGAAATGACATGGCAATTGAATGTATCACCTATGCTTTTGTTTGGTTCTGTTTGCAATGGATTTTGAGTGGGTTTGCTGCTGGGCTTCAGAAGGTTGTTTAAATTTTCCTAGAAATGTTTGGATTTGTTTGAGCTTCTGTTTTGGTTGGTGTTGCAAGCTCTATCCCTGTGTTTCATGAGTGTGTAATTTATGGGAGTTAACAAAGAGACACTCCTTTGTGTCTTAAAAGAGCTTGCTGGTACGTTAGAAAAGAGTTGTTAAAGAAGGCAACAATTTTATCTACTGGAAGGTGTTCAAGAGGCTGCTAGTTACACCACTTGAAGATTTCAGTGAAGATGGTTTTGGTGAACTTCGTGGGATTTCTTACTGTATTAAAGCGCTGGGGTTTATGGGCTTTATATAACAAATGGTCATGAATGTGGTATGGTGACTGCTAAATGTTTCTGGGAGAATGCCAGCTAGTTTACTTTTCTCTGGGTCAGTTGACAGTATGGAAGGCTACAAGAGGATGCTCTGTTGCATCTTTATCTATTCATCTTGGGTTCATTAATTATCTTGTCAGAAAACTAGACTGATACAATAGAAGGTAGAATTGTTTCTTTTGTGGGGCAGTCTATATTTTGATCCATGAGTAAAAAGTTTTCTTGGAGTGCAAATGGATTTTAGTGTATATTAACTAAGCATTTTAAAACCCTATAAACTTAGTAATTATTACATGCTATTTAAATATATATATATATATATATATATATATATATATATATATATATATATATATATATATATACATACACAAATGATGGAATCTGCTTTGATAGCAATGTGTGTAAGGCTATAGAAAATCACTGCTGGTGGGGTTCTGGATCAAAGGCATTACAACACAAATTAGTGCTGATCAGTATTTGTACCTTGCTAATTCCTACTGTTATGATGTATGTGCCTCTAGAAGATTCTGTTTGTGCACCAACAGCGATTCACTATGTGAGGAGTTTTCTTTTTTCTTTGTAGTTGTGTACCTGTGAAGTTAGTATATTAAATAAGTTGGTGCAAGGGGGCTGGTCCCCCTGTAAAGAAAGTTTTGGAGAAGTTATTAAGTTTTGCTATATATACAGTTTTAAATGCAATGTGACTCAAAGCTTGTTTCAAATAATAGTATTAGATTTTTTTAGATGTTTTGTGATTAGTTGGAAAGTGTTTTAAATAAAAAGTTATAAACTCAGTGAAACACATTTTGTAGGATATTCATAAATTTCACAGCAAAGTAATGTAGCAATCTCTGGACAAATCAGTTTCCTCCCATCAGTCTTATCAGCTGCATTGATTCATAAATTGCATTTTGCATAGTCTATCCTACATCAGGACATGGCAGCGTGGCAACACCCTCCTTCTTCAACCATGGCAGCCACCTCAGTCCAACCATCCTGTAGCCAGCAGAACTAAACACTGAGTTCAGTAATCCATTCACAACCATCAATAAAATTAAGTTAGTGAGAATAACTTTCAAATATCCAAAACTGAAGGAAATATATAGCACACTCTTGAGTCTGGTAGCCACCCACTGTCATTGTTGGTTGTGGAACTACATCAGTCTTGATTGATGTTAGACGATAACCAGTTTAATACATTTCAATGGTACTGGCAGATTTTGTCTTGAAAAGAGAAACTTTCATGATGATTCAAAGCTGTTGTGTTGTGTGTTGGAAGGTTGTATCTCCACATTACAAAAGTTCTTAATATTTAAGTTAAATGTCTGTCTCTCTACAGATGTACACAAACTAAACAATCATCCTGAGAGTGTTCAACAGATAATTGTTTTTCAGTAACTTATCATCTTAGGAAAAAGGGAAGATCTAGTAGGTTTACCCTCTTTACTTTTCTTTTACTGCAGTAATGTTTTTCACTCTAATTTTTGCCATGGCACTCTTGATTTCAATGTAATGTTTTCTGATTTTTGTGAATAAGATTTATTTTAAGAATGGGTTGAGTAATGTTACCTAACAAGTGTTGTTGTATAGTATAATCAGCGACACTTCACCACAAGAATCATTAAGTCATGTAAAATGGCAACCATGCTCTGTTCAGTCAATTTTTGTGCTTAAGGCTCCCAGAGAATGGTCTCAAGAACCAACACAGCCAACATTCCAAAGTCACATATTTAAAAGGACAGCATATGTATTGCATTCCACAATTTGCTCCGTCATGTTATTGCCCAAGCTGACTTCTTTTAAAGTCACTTAACTGTATAAAGTTAGATAAAAATATATCCATAGTGATATCAGCAACGTCAAAGCACAATTTCAATTACTTCTATCCAATTTTCCTACAAACAAACAAACAGACAGACAAACAAACAAACAAACTTTGCATAGCAGTGCAGAACCCATCTTGTTGACACTGCATGGCACATTTAATCCTCTAACTGAAGTAGTGCTTAGATGAAATGTGAAAGGGCAATGCAACTCCTTAGAAGGAAAATCTGTTGTCATAAAGTTCAAGGAGCAGCAGTCATAGACAGATCCATAGGATCATAGGAGGATAATAGAATAATGGTCATAGGGCCCTTGCAAGCCTAGCCACGTTCTACCCTTATTTTCAAGACTAGCACCTATTGCCTCTGTGCAAGATGGACACAGATAGAACCCCTCCAGGGTGAATTTACGGTTACCCATCCAATCGTCCAGATTGCATTTGAAGAGGGCCAATGAGGTGCTTTGTTTGACATTAAGTGGGAGTCTGTTCCAAAGGTGTGGTAACCTCTGGGAGACAAATCTGTGCCTCCAGCAGGTTCTACTAATGTCACATAACAGGTTAAAGATTTTAGATTGAGTAACCCGTGTACCATTTGACTTACAGATATGAAACATTTCCAATAAAGGAGGGTCAGAGATCACCTTGTATGCAAAGCAGAGATAGCCTCTGAGTAGTCTGTATGAAACAGAATAAAGTGACAGTGATATCAGATGATCCACATATGACAGATGCTGAAGACCTTGAATTTTCTTTGTGAGGAAACATTGTGGTCTCTCCAATTGCTGTACATGCTTGGAAAGATGCATACTAAAAGGGGCATTGTTCTCAATTATTGGCCTGATGAGGGAAAACTACAGGGAGGTTATAACTTCTTTTTTTTTCTGGAAGCAATGCCCTTACTTATGAGATGAGCAGTATAGAATGCCCTTCTTACCACTGTGGAGACATGGTGGCCAAAGGTAAGGTTGCTGTCAACATGTGTGTCCAGGTCTCTCACCACTGAGTGCATACTTAAGGTGTTGCTATTGATGTAGTAGTGAGCAGGAACATTGCTCTTACCGAAAGGGATGATAATACATTTTTGCATTGAGTTTAAGGCCATGACTTTGGCACCAATCATAAGACCCTCATTTGGAGATTCTATGACTGCTTTCAGTTTGCATTCATCAGCAAACTTTACCAGCCACAGTCCATTAGTTTTTGCTTGCACTTCAGAGAAATAGATTCCAAACAAGAGAGGTCCCAGGACTGATCCCTGTGGAACACCACTGGTTACAGGTCTGCTGTTGGAGGAGGATTCCCCTATTTTGACTATATGGGTTCTATTAATGAGCCAGTTAGTGACCCATCTAATAATATAAGGGTGATACCTAGCTGGATGAGTTTGTCAGTGATGCCTGAGTGGCAGATGGTGTCAAATGCCTTGGCTACATCTAGGTTGGATGTATGCACAGATTTCCCTCCATCCAGGGCCTTGGTAACTGTCTTGAAGAAGTCCACCAGGTTTAACAGGCATGATCTCCCTTTGACAAATCACAACTGAGTAGGGACAAGTGTTTGGAGATTACCTATATCTTTGTTGATAAGGTCCATGATAATTCACTCCATGGCCTTGCAGATAAGGCTAGTCAGTCTAATAGGTCCATAGTTCCTGGGAACAGTGAAAGCCCCACCTTTGTACAAGGGAATCATGGTAGCCATTTACCATTCAACTGAGATGAAGCTGGTGCTTGGACTATTTATGAAAAGAGTACCCAAAGGTGTAGCTAATTCTTGCTTTAGCCTGTAGTCAAAGGTGTTGCTAATTCTTGTTGGACCCCATATAGGATGCAGCCTGGGATGTTATCAGGTCCCATAGATGCTGTGTTTTTGGCCTTAGAGTGGGTGTTTATGACCTGCTCTTTAGAGACACAAGGTAGGGGACAGGTGGTAGAGATGTCATGGGGTACGTGTGGCAGGGACAGGAGAGTGACGTTTTCACAGAACTTGTCGGCCAATAGGTTATCTATGTCCACAGGCTCAGTAAATGTAGTATCATTAACTACCAGTCTGGCACAGATCTGGGCCTTTCCTTTTAGGTTATGGCTGTAACTAAAGAATGCCTTATTACTGTCTTTAGTTTAGGAAGTTAATTTGGATTCATAGTTTGCTTTGGAGGACTTCACAAGAAGCCTTATTTGCTTCTTTAAGCTGATAGGGAGTGTTTCCAGTTTAGGGCTTGCTTCCTCTTACTCTTAAACAGCAATTTCTTCCTCTTATGGTAAAGCCTGTTAATGGCCGTTGTCCACCAGGCAGGTTTGCTCTTCTTTGAAGAGTTTCTTTTGGTCCTATCAGGTACAGTTGAGTCAATCCAGTTATACAGGTGTTTGTAGAAAGCATTGGTGTATAACTCAACATAGTTGCCAGTTCCACCTGAGGGGGGAGGTATAATGAAGCTATTTATACCATCCTGTAAGATTGTATAATCTGCTTTGCAGAAGTTTTTTAGTTTAGCTCTGCTGGTGGTGGTAGGGTCAGGTGTGATAGTTAGTTCAAATAACACTATTTTTTGTGGTCAGATCTCACTAGGAAAGACCTCACAGTGGGAGTGCTACAGTGGTCCCCCATCTTGGCAATCACCAGAGCCAGGATGTTGGCACCCCTTGTGGGGGTATCAACCATCCGGTCCAGGGCATTGGCATTAACAAATTTGAGGAACCTTTGGGCAAGTGAATTTCAGCATGAGTAATTTACCCAGTCAATGGATGGGTAGTTAAAGTCGCCCAAAACTATCGTGTTTGGATGTATCTTGATAGAATCAAGTACATCCAAATAAGCAGAGCAGGTGTCCTGATTCATGAAGGGGGTCCTGTAGATGGTAATGACTTGAATAGCTGTCCTATGAACAATTAATTCCACCTGAAGTATCTCCAGGGAATCATACTGTTTAACCAGTCTGGAGGTGTATTTATCTTTAATGAATACTGATACACTGCCTCCTTTAGTTTTCATGCCTTCAGTTTGTGGTCTGAACATGTGGAAGGATTTAACCTGGTATGGCTGGGGTGCACTCCACAGCCTTGAACCAGGTCTCTGTGACTGCACAAATGTCTGCGACTTCCAAGGTGAGGACTGCTTCCAGTGAGTGCAGTTTCATGTTAAGACTCCTAGTGTTTAGCAGCATAGCCTTGAGGTTGTTTTTAGATGGAGTTTTTACATCAGGAATTTTGTCCTTGAGACACTGCCTAAAAAGGCACTATGGGGGTGGCAAGAGCCATAGCCACTAACAGAGCAAAGCATCGAGGTCTGTCGATCATGACATCCCAGGCCGACAGGTACTGGAAACCCATAGAATGACACCAGAAACTAAGACAATTACTGAAGTCAATAATTTTCTGTTTGTAAAATATAAACACATAAATTCCACTAGCAGACAGCCACACTAGCAGCCAGGAACCCAAACTGAGTACAGAAGAAAAGCACCAGTGTGGAAACACAGCAGTCACAGTTCAAAATATGTAAAGGTAAAGTAGTTAGCAAACAGCAGGCAGCAGGTGAAATAAAATCAAGTTTAATGCATATGCAAACTGGTAAGCACTTTCACTAAGAAATCATAGCTTCTTCAGACCCTAATAAAACAGCAATTTCACTGAACATTTATAAAACAATGTCATAATACACAAAGCAGTCAGTAGCTAAAACTAGTAAAACAATTAAATAGTTAAGGTTGAACTCACTGAAGAAGTGAACCTAGCAAAAGGAGGTAAACATTACTTTTTCCTTCTTCTTCTGGCTTTTAAAACAGGTTTCAAGATTGATTTACCTCTTGTTCCATTATTTCAGGGTCTATCCAAGATTCACAAGAACATGAACCATCCTCCGTTTAGATCTATAGTTGTTGGTGGAGGGGGTCTCACTGTACCTATGTCCATTTATTTAGAGAAAAAGTTGAGACCAATGTTGGACACATGTTTTTGTGTTAAAAGATACACAGCAACTTCTTGTTGATTTGGATGCAAACTAGGTTTTTTACTGCATTCCCCAATCAGAAAATTATAAGGGATAAAAAAAACAGTATGCATCAGAGGTATGCTAAGATATAAAGGTTAGTAGAACCTAGCAGAAATGAATAAAATGTGTTCTTCTCCAGGTGAAGAACTTCCTTGTAGAGAATTAGTGTATGAACTGCACTAAATTGTAATGCTGAGAAAAGAAAGTAGAATGACATATTTGATTTTTTTTTTACCTTGAGAAACAAGTGTTCAAAATATTGTTAAAAATACAAATACACTTGGCAAAAAGTCACCATGCATTAATTTACATAATCACAGTTGAATCCAGGTAACTATAATAGTACAGTTTCACCAAAACCTCATAAGATATTTGAAATATCAAGTCAGTTCAGAATATAAGCAAATACAATGGGCCATATCCACAAGAGTTGTTCTCAGTGTAAGTCTGGCCCGATTCAAAAAGACCTGCTCTCAGTGTAAGTGCCTTACTTTGATATAAGGCCTATCTATAAACAGACTTACTCAGGGGCCAGATTCCAAAATACCTGCTCTCAGCCTGCTCTCACTATAAGTGGTCACTTACACCAAGAGCAATTCTTTTGGAATAGGGCCTAATGAGTGATGACCCTGACCCATTATTGTATCTATTGCATGTTGCTGCATGGAGTATTTTTAAAGATATACATGGAAAGAGACAGTGGATATAGTGGAGGAGGTCACTATCCACCTAGTATGGACTCATCTCAGCTTACCTCGCTCCACATCAGTACCAAATAAGATTCTGTAGGACATGGGAATAAATGGGCAGCGGCTGGGGATTGCCATAATGGTTACGGTGTTTAACTCACAGGTACAAGATATGGGGGTGATTTTCAGCTTTGAAGAGAAATTGACTATGCCTAAAAAGGCCTGCAAGGGCAGCTAGCCTAGTCCCTACATATTAGCATATCTATTTATATATATATATATATATATATATATATATATATATATATATATAGATACATGTATATGCATATGTGATGCACACACACACATACACACATATATACATATATATATATATATATATATATATATATATATATATATATATATATACACACACACCGTGCTTGTATATATATATATATATATATATATATATATATATATATATATATATATATATATATATATATATATATATATATATATGTATGTGTGTGTGTGTGTGTGTGTGTATATATATATATATATATATATATATATATATATATATATATATATATATATATATATATATATATATATACACACATATATATATATATATATATACACACACACACACACACACACACACACACACACACACACACACACACACACACACACACACACACACACACACACACACACACACACAAACACACACACACACACACACACACACACACACACACACACACACACACACACACACACACACACACACAGACACACACACACACACACACACACACACACACACACACATATATGAACCATATGGATGGTGGAATAAATGGTCAGGGGAAAAAAGGAAATTGTCAATGCTGTCTTACCAAGATGAGATTATTTTCCTTATAAAATGAAATGTGTGATATATATTTCCTTTGTCTTAAAGTATGTACTGCTGC
The DNA here is from genome assembly GCF_019279795.1 of Protopterus annectens. Classification (NCBI taxonomy): domain Eukaryota; kingdom Metazoa; phylum Chordata; order Ceratodontiformes; family Protopteridae; genus Protopterus; species Protopterus annectens. Next base: position 1,872,754,229 of record NC_056741.1, on the reverse strand, counting down.
AGAACTCATTTCCTGTTTCTCAGGCCTTAATTATTTTTCCTAAAAGTTTTATTTTATTTTTGTTTCCTGACCAATGAAACCAGCTCACTATAACTGCTGCCTTTCAGGAGTTACCAAGGCATGCAAACTGATTAGGTGACATGGTCTAGTCACACAGTAGGCGATGGATGCTGAAGGAATTATACCCAAGACTACAAGAAGCAGATTATATTTATAATCTTCTACACTAAACTTTCAGGCAGCAAGGACTGTACATCTATAGCAAGCATGATGTCATTGCCAATGTCACCTGACACTTTCAGTGCAGATATTATTATTAATAATGGCTCTGCAAGACACTAGATATGCTGAGGCTTCTCATATCTTTCCTCAAGTTAAGTCTGCATGGATCTTCTACCAGACAAAGTAAAATGGATCAATCTGCATCTCCTTTAATCCTTGCAAAAAAAAAAAAATTTTTGCCTTGGAAATGTATGTGTTGGAATACATTTGTCCCCACTATACCCCTTCATAAATGCACCAATTTAATGTTCACATAACTGAGGAAAAGATGAAGTCCCTGCACACAGCAAATTAGTGCCAACATGAAAATGGAAACCACATTGTCACTGATTTCCTTTCTGAGACTGTGACTGTGTAGCTAAACATTGGGAAATTTAAATCAACAAGCTTCAACCTCATCTAGTTTACACTTCACAGAGTAACATATGCTGAGAGTTGGCATGCCCCAGAATCGTAAGCAAAGCAACTCACAGTTATGGTGGCTAGTGGCCCATCTGTTCCAAGTAAGCTGCCTGCTATTGCTTGTCTCTACCCTACTTATGTGTGTGTGTGTGTGTGTGTGTGTGTGTGTGTGTGTGTGTGTGTGTGTGTGTGTGTGTGTGTATGGGGGGAGAGCACATGCAAACAAGACATGCTTTTTAGTTATACTCTGTCTTTGGATATTGCCCCTGCTGAATAGGCTCGTCTGCACTTTGAATCAGGGATATGTATGTCCTGTTTAAATTGTGCAGAGTAAAGTGTATGAAAGCACATCCCAAATACTCCAGGGAGCAATATGTACTATGTGTCATCGATGAGAGCTAAGCTGTGTTAAATTTGTATTTACAACATTCTGCTCACTAGCACAAAGTCTTCTGTTCCTCCACCAAAATAAATACTTCACTGTAAATCAGATCATGGCAGTACTGTAGCTATTTGAAGATGCTGCTTTTACACTCATATAACTGTGGAGAAAATATGCCCACAGACAGATAATCATTGCCTATGCACAAATATAAAAAAGAACCAATAGTGGTTTTCTATGAGAAAATGTGAGTGCCAATGTGAATACTGGTAATTTGTCAATACAATGAAACCTCACTCGACTGACTTTTAAGAAAGAGTAGGGTATTTACTTATTTATTTATTTACATTTGTTTACTGGGATAGTCCACTAGGCCAAAGTGAACCCATTTTCAGTGGAGGCCTGGGGAGAAAAACTCTATAGATATAGTATAAATACTACACAGTACATATATAATATAATATGTCACAAACAATAAACAAACTATGAGGTTACATTGCAAATGTGCAGCATAGTACAGATTCAATACAGCACCATACTGTGAAGAACTAAAAGATAGTAAAATCTGAAAAATATACAGCAGTACTCTACCAGACCTTGTACATGTACAGCATAGTACAAATTCAGTATAGTACCATACAGTGGATAACCAGTAGGCGGTACCTTCTATAAACAGCAAATCAATACAAAACCAGTACAGACTAATATACAGTACATGCTGGAACATAACAGTAGTTCACTACAAACACCAGTACAAGTTGAAGACAGTACATTTTGAAACAGTCTGTTCATAAGAGCAGTTAGAGGATAGTTTAGTACTGTGTGAGTCAATGTAGAAGAGATTCAATCAGGCTGATAACATACATATTTTGGGATATACAGAGTGAGACAGAAATGAGACAGAGATGGGAGGAGGGAAGTGGAGATGGCATTCAGGTTATAGGAACTACAGCCTTGGTGCAGTTGCACTGCCTTAGTGAGGCAAGATGTTGTTTCAGGGACTTCTTAAAGAGAGGGGTACTGCTGATAGACCTTATTGATAGTGGGAGAGTATTCCATAGTTTAGCTACAGTGAAGGAGTAGGGCAATGGACATACACTTCATCAACTAAAGGTCAAAACCCTTAAATCTAAATGTTGGGGTTCCATACTTGCTCTTGTGATTACAGTTACAAATAGACAACTATGACTGGGTCTTATTATTTATCATTGATTTAAGAACCAAAGCTAAGGTAATAAATAAATTATATTGCATAATGATTGACTGCACAGCCATATCAAACCCAGTAAGAAGCAAATAAGATGGCACTTCATAAACAAATCTATTTCATGGAACTATAATTTCAACCAATTTTACAAAGGAAATGATACTAATAATATACAAATAAGTGAAAAGAACAAATTGTGAGGCTAGATTAGCTTTTAAAAGAGCATTAAATAGGGCTGCAAGATGTTAAAAATGAATACTAAAAAATCTACAAAAATAGCACAATAGTGCAATATGCCCTGTACCAATGTGCTTAGCTGTGTCACTGTGTCATTTATTGATTCATAGTCACCCATGTTCCCCAAAGGACACCATCTCATTACTTGGGACTTGGTATGACTAGGAGTCACTCTCCTGAGAAGCTGTGCCCACTACCTGTGTTACTGTGAAGAGCCTGTTGTAAGACCACTCTCAGGTCTGACACCCCCATTCAAAACAGTAGAATCGGTTGAAGGGGGCAGTTGCCCCAAGTACAGGATGTTAGGAGGTGTGAGATTTGCCAATGCTATTGGGTCAGTAGTGCAGTACTTTATTCTGTACCACCATTTCTGATGACATAATAGAACTAATAGAGTTACATGGCTGGGATGAGATACCATTAACAAAGCACTCGTTCTTTTGACTGTCACAGGGCTAGATTAGTATTTTTTGTTGGGAAAAGTGGGCAGCCACCTATGATAAATATAATATGCAGATGCCTGTAAAACAAGAACTGTTGTTCCTTCCTTCTGTATGTACAAGGGTAGTGCAGGGAGTCTAGACACTGTACACTTGAGGTGCTCTGACAGTAGTCACATGTTCAGTGTAAAGGAATGTATTACTTTGGATAAAATGCCATGAACTTTGATTACAAAGTGCTTGGCTGTATACTCATAAAATACATGTCACATGACACCTAGACACATTTACAGTCCACATAAATATTAAATGTCATCCAAATGTTTCCACAGTGGTTAGGAAGATGGTGGAAGCATGAGAACAAACCAAGGAAATAGATGTGGCACTGTAAACAACACTGTCTCATACAACTAGAGAATGTTCGAATTTTCTCACAAAACAAATGGAGCAGAATTCAAGCTACAGCGGTCGGTTAAGGAAGATCAAATTGCATTCTGTCATATAGCCAGCTGAGTGGTGATCTATACCTGCTCTCCAACAAACTGTGAGGCCCAGTTCTTTTCAAAATGCTGTATCTGTGACATGCAGCAAAGAGCGATAACACCAAGCTGTATAACTACATTTTACTATAGTATAACAACAGGAAACAGTGGCACAGTGTCTGTCTAGATTGTCAAATATCCTAATAGTCCTAATTAAATAACACATATCTGTCTACTTTTAAGGAATTAAGCAATAATTTTATTGTTAATGAAATACAGACAGGAAAGTCAGCATTGTGGCACAGAGAGATAATGTCCTAACTACAGCCTAGGTGACCTGGGATAAAGTAATGACTCTGGCACCTGAGGCATATGCAAGGATGGATGGGCAAGCCCATCCCTGGGGGTGGGTGGACATTTACTTGGGCATTCCCTATGAGGAGGCATGATCCAGAGTGGGGACTATCCCATGGATGTAACAGGCAGACTCAGAGCAGTGAATATTAAGGCGTAGGTCATAAATGAAAAAATTCACAAGAAGTTGCAATTGGAGGCATGATGCCTTTCCCTTCAGGATACCCGTAGGTTTCATGCTGGCCCTTGACATAGAGTAGAGTGAGTACTAGAAGTGGATAGGAACAGTGAGGTAAGCTTGAAAAAATGAAACAGAAGGGCAACTAAAAAAAAAAAAGAAATACTAGAGAAAGTGATGTCAGTCAAGCATTAGGAACATCAATAGACCACAAGCTTGATATTTAAGCATGGAATCATTTTTTTCCTTTTTTATTGACATTGACTACCCACATCACTTTGTTTTTGTTCCTCTTTATGTAGGGTGACAGGTTTCTGCATTCTATATCACCTTTAGTGTAACAGGCATCCTTTGAATTCTACTGAAAACTAAGTATTTTTATAAGCATCTTTGCACTTTTAAACTGTTTACAACTGTTTTGTCACTTATTTTAAACTGTTTCTATGGTTTGTGACTGTGTTTTCTGCACTACCTATTCAGTACTGGAACAATTTATGGCATAGGCTAGATTCAGACTTGCTTAATCTAGACTGTTTGGCTTTTTCTGAGAATTAAAGCCAGATAGTTTACATTAAGAGGGCCCTCCTGCACCTTTGTGCAGATGTGTGCAGTCATGGACCCATCTGAGTTAAGGCTCAGTCTTGGGCTTTCCTATTGGTTGGATTGTTTGGAAACTGTTTTACTTAGCTGATGTTTAAACACAGCATTTGTGCATAGTTGCACACCGCACAATGGGGGTTAGCACTGTCATGTATATAAACAAATGCTTAAAAAGTCAAATTTTCCCTAGGTAACTTCTAGGGAGCCCTCATAAACTTCCTTGCTTCTTAGTGTGCAATGCAGTTGCAAATGCAGTTGCATACTGCTGCCCAGAAAGCAACCCAGCTATACTTTTTGAGGCACCAGCACAGGTTTCTACCCCTAAACCTCCCATACATTAGCTGATTTTACTAGTTCTACAACAGAACCTAGTCCATTTAGTTCACCCTCCACCACTTATTATAGAATACACCTGGCATAATGGAATGTCAGTTTCCCAAAGTTTTTCTGGGCAGCCTGATTGACATGGCCATCCTGAGGAAATGTAGCAATTGCCTCATGTATACAGACAACATACTAGTCCTAAAACATGCAAATGCAATATGTGAGAGATGTATGTGTGTGTATATATATATATATATATATATATATATATATATATATATATATATATATATATATATATATATATATATATATATATATATATATATATATATATATATATATATATATATATATATATCTCTATTACGAATCTGTAAACAATGCTCTCTCACATGTAACAACAAATCAAATACCAAGTAGGTTGTCAGCACTCACATTCCACCTCCCACACATACCAAGCACACAACACATAAACCTGCATATGCTGAGTTACTCACTAGAAATATACTAAAAGAGCAAGGACCTCTGAAGTGCAAACCTTCTGCACATAACACGGTCCCACTACACATAGTAACACAAGCATAAGTGTCTCACCCAATAAGCCCCTAAGGCACAACTTATCTAAATCAAATGTCTTGGTCATGGAGACTCCATAATGAGACACACAGATGTCCCCCTCACTAAGCTGGACAAGGAGAAAGATACGGTCAGCTGCCTGTCTGGTGCCAAGATTCACCAAATCACTCATGCACTCAAGTCTCTCAGCAATAAATACTGTTATGACTCTGTCATAGTCCATGTTGGAGTGAATGACTTGAGACATACCTCACTGGACTATATGAAGAGAGACATGATGGAACTTTCAGATTATGTGTCCCAAGCAGGTATGTCTCTAGCTCTAAGCAGCATGCTTCCCTCACCCAGGATGATGCCACAATACAAGCAAAACTTATTAACTTCAACACTTGGTTTAGTATATGGTGTAAATTCAGGGGGATCCAGTATCTGACAGCCTGTGATGATATGGTCAACAGACCATACTGCTTTACCAGAGATGGTCTTTGTAACGATTGGAGGCACTGCTGGCCATGCCAGGAGAAGTAGGGCAGTCAGTGTTTAACATATGCCAATACAGCTAGCTGGAATTTTGTAAAGACTTCTATGTCATTTGTACATCAAACTGATTTGTACAGATGCTTGTCTTGAAAATGTATTTGTAAAGCTGCTTGTGTTAAAATGTATCAACAGTGTGCCCTGCTGCAAAGAAAAGAAATGTACATGCATTATTGTAACTGAATTAACTGTATATGTTTCAATAGAGGATACTGGAAGAGAAGAGATTAATCACAATCCAGCTGCAGCAAACTTTGCAAAACAGCTGAAATTAAATTAGACCATTGAGATTGTATCTCACAGTTTTGAATGAAGCCAGAGATGCAATGTCTGTAAGAAGTATGGTTTATTAGCTCCTGTAGGAAGAAGGGAAGTGGTTTATGGTTTTATGACTTCCAGGAGGTGCAGCAGATCTGAGCAAAGTTCTATCTGTGTGTATGGTAACACATAGGTGCTAAAATCCTGGCAGCTTCTAGTGAGGAGGTGTAGTACAGGAAACAGAGTCAGATGACCAGATGTGTCTGATATCATTCTGAAGCCAGAAATAATATTTAGATATTAGTAGGAAATTGCTTTCAGTATTCTATATTCTGTCTTGGATCTGACAACAAGGACCACTCACACCCACATCATCATGCCTTTGTTCTATTCAGTAAGTGAAAACAGTAATTCTCTAGATCAGTCCGGAAAATATAGTGGGAATAGTACATATTGTTTTTCTGTAACTGTGTGACTCCTTCCAGCTGTGTTATTTTCAATATTTCCTGGGGCTGAAACTCTGTTGTTTACTGTAAATAGATATTTAGAATTTCATGTTATTTTTTTATTTAGTATTAAATACATTTAAAGTTCTCATTGTAGCTAGTCCTTTTAGAAAAATATTTATGTTTTGAGAGCATTTGTATATATCTATTTGGTGATAACTGTGGCCACTCCTGAAAGCCTGGGTGTTTGGTCAACATTACCATCTGTATTAATATCAATCTCACTCAGTTTAATTTAGTACCATTGCAAGAGCCTTACAGTAACTGAATGGTGACAGTGAATCAACCTGATAGTCTGGGCAGAAGGTGGCATAGCTAGTAAATCTGTGCCTGCCTTTCCCAGGTATGTGTGTGAAAATTAAATCTCAAAGAATGTGTGTGTCAGCTACTTGAAAAGTGACATGAAGCACTGGTTTCACAGAGAGGGTGGTGGAGGACTTGGCCTGGACACTTGGCTGAGGACCTAACCCTACAGTTGTGCAAGTGATGAGCCTTACTAGGGACCTGGGGAGAGATAGAAAGAAACCCAGGCCCCTGGCTGAGTGTGTTCCCTGTGTGCTGTTAATGGAAATTGTGCTTGATGCAGAGAGGTCTGCATCTGGAAATACTGAGTGTATTAATTCGTATTCCAAGTGAATGTCCCACTCCAGTGTCTGTGGAGAGGATTCAGGCTCTTTGATTACTAGCCCAGAGTGGGAATGTCAGTGTTCATCTGTCATCTCTAGGATTTAGGTTACTGCCAAAGTACTTGCCTCACCCATAGTGCCTTTTTAGGCAATTTCATAAAAACAAAATTCCCAACATAAAAATATCCTCCAGAAATAAACTCAGGGTTATGTTGTTTAATGCTAGGAGTATAAATCAGAAACTGCACTCACTTGAAGCACTTCCCACCCTGGAAGATGCTGATGTTTGTACTGTCACAGAGATATGGCTCAAAGCCTCAGACAGTATCCCAGCCATGCACGGCTACAATGCCTTCCACACATTCAGACCACACAATGAATGTGAAAAAACAAGGGAGGAGGAGTGTCCATCTTCATTAAAGACATATGCACATCTAGATTGGTTAAACAGTACGACTCCCTAGAGTACTGCAAGTCCAACTAATTGTAGGAAAGACCCCCCCATGCTATTTTTAGCTGTAGGTCCTTCACCATGAACCACAAAAATCACACAGCCTACCTGGTCCTTCTTGAGTCACTCTCAATACAGCCATATGCCCTGCTCAGGGGTGACTTTAACTATCATTTCATCAATTGGGTAACTTATATGAGCAAAAACACACTCACCCAAAGGTTCCTGGAGTTTAATAACACAAATGCTCTGCAGCAGATAGTCAGCACCCCCACAAGGGGCTCTAAAATCCTTGATATAGTGCTCACCAACATAGGGGATTGCTAAATCATCCCATGTGTGGGGCCCTCCCTGATAAAGTCTAATAATAAATCAGTCTCGTTCAAGGTAGCAATCATACTTGACCCACCCTCAGCAGCAAAAAAGTTAAAACATTTCTTTAAAGCAAACTATAGCCCACTGAACAACGACATCAATAGTTTCAGACCCCCTGCCAACACTGACAGCAATGACCCCTATACTGAGGTGTACACAAATATCCTGTATAAACACCTATATAAATGTATAGACTCAGCCTTACCAGAACCAATCAAATCAAGATCCTCACAAAACAATAAGTCACTTTGGTAGACACCCAGCATGAATAGTTCTAAAATAAGACAAAGACACTGCTGTCAAAAAAACAAAACTGAATGTTCCTAGCAAAGGAAGAACTCCCTCCAAAGCATAAACAAGCAGATTAGACATCTTGTAAAGTCCTGTAAAGCTAATTATGAAATCAAATTAGCATCTCATCCCTAGCTAAGGTAAATCACAAAGCATTATTTAGCTATGTCTGAAATCTAAAAGGGAAAGTTCAGCTTTGTGCCAAAATATGTGTGAAAGGTACCACTTATACTGTACCAGAGGACATCAACAACCTGCTAGCAGACATGTCAAAAACTTCACCCTTCTATCCCCACCAGTCATACCCCATTATACAACTGTCACCAGTCCTCTGCCTAGTATCTCCAGAGAACAGGTCATAGCTGCACTCTCCAAGGCCAAAAACACAGCTTCTATTGAACCGGACATTGCAGGCTGCTTATTAAATGGTCTAAACCAGGAGTTAGTGGAACTGCTGAACATGCTCTTCAGTCTCAGTCTGTGCACTGGCTTTGTCCCAGCTGAGTGGAAAACAGCAACCATAATCACATTGCACAAAGATGGTCCCTCAACTGACCCCAGGAACTATAGATCCATAAGCCTAACCAGCCTTATCTGCAAGGTCATGGAGAAAATTGTCATAGATCTTAAAAACAAGGATATAGGTGACCTTTAAATTCTTGACCCCTCCCAGTCTGATTAATTAAGGGCAGATCTTGCCTGCTAAACCTGGTGGAGTTCTTTGAGAATGTCACCAAGGCTCTGGATCAAGGCAAAACAGTTCACACTGCCTGTTTTGACCTAGCCAAGGCCTTTGACACAATCCCTCTCTCAGGTATCAATGAGAAACTCACCCAGCTGGGGATTAACCCTTACACCACTAGGTGGGTTGCCAACTGGATCACAAACAGAACACATACAGTCAAAATTGGGGATGCCAACTCGACTAGCAGACTTGTCACGAGTGGTGTTGCACAGGGATCTGTGTCAGACCACCTCCTGTTTGGTGTCTTTTTTTCAGAAGTCAAGGTGAAAAGGGTATAACATGGTTAGGCTTCTAGAGGGCTTGGGTCCAATAGCCTATTAACCTCCTATGATCCTATGAACTGAGCTGTTAGCTAGAGATTTGTAAACCAGTCATGCTAGTTTAACAAACTGACACCCTTAGAATGCTAAGCCCCTCCCATGATGGTGCTAGAAGAGCCTCAGTGGCTGACTGGAGTCCAGGAATCTCACTAACAACTTTAGCACTATTAGAGATAGTGTCACTACTCAATAACCTGTGTTTAGTAGCATGATCTAGTGGCAACCATATGAAATGTTAGGATCCACTAGAGTGAGTCCCAAAATACAGAGAATGAAGAGACTATAAAGAGTAAAAAATAGGCTTACATATCCTAAGTCTGAGATGACCATTTTTTTTTTTTGCAATGTTCCATTTTCTCAGAGGTATGGTGATCTCTGAGTTAGTATATATAAGTTTGAAGGGGTGTGGGGGGCTTGCACCTCTGTAAAAAATAAATTTAAAGGAGGAGAGTGATGTTCAAAATTCCCTCTTCTCCCACATTTTCAATCAGTTTTTTTTTCTTTTCGGCATGTTGAGACAACTTTTAAATGCCAACATTTCAATAGCTAGCCTGATTGAACACATCTTATATCTGGAATTCAGACTGAGGGCAGATGTGAAAGCAGAGTAGGAGTGTTTCTTCTATATCTTACTGAATTTAAACATTTGTATTGCATGATAAGGAGCTGCCTATCTTTGTCAAGTGAGACATCAGTGTTGAGGTTATTTCACATCTCATTAGGTGCTATGCTGGCAGCCTGAATTAGTTAAGCACTGCTATCAAAAAAGTAATATTTTGTAAGGCAATATGTATATTGTTGTAAAGATCTCCACAGTTTTTATACCACATATTAACCTAGCCAAGGATGAAGCCAGCAATAGTGAGCCTTTCCAACATCCAGATAATTGTGATTGGTTGTTACACTTTATCATAATTCCTTCATAAGCTGCAGGGAGGCTGATGCGATTCAGTAAGAAATTCTTAACCCACTGTTCTTTGTGATAATACCTCATTTATGTTCTTCAGAGGAAAACTGGATGTTACATATTTTTATGCAGCTTTTCTCTCTTTTGGCTAGACTGACTATAGTTGTTGTATATTTCAGCTTTTCCCGGTTAGGGGTCGCCACAGCGGAACTCCAGTCCGCTAATGATTGGCAGCAGATTTTTACATACCGAGTTGCCAGCCCTGATGTACAAACTTTATAGAAGGTACGCCCATTTACGCATGACCCCACACAGAAGACGCTTTAGCTGAGAATCGAACAGGACAACGTCTTGCTGTGAGGTGACAACGCTACCACAGCACCACCACCGCAGTTCGCTTTACTGGCTATAGTACATATTGTAATTCAGAGACACATATTATAGGATAGTAAGTATTACCTTTTGTTCTGATCATCTGACTGTTGTTGTTTCCACATCAAACTGTCACTTTTTCCAGTTTCCATATATCATCTTTTTGGAGTCATACTCCTCAGATTTTAATGTCACATACTAAAAACAGAGACTATTAGTTTGTTAGCAGACCATTGGCTCATGCCGTCTCCGAATTAGTCCTATATATAAGGTCTAAGGAAGAACAAAGTGTGAATGATATGTATTTTACCAGCTGCTTAGGAACATTAGGAGACATCAGCCTGGAAGCCAACCGTTAAGCATAAAATACAATTATGTCATACAATAACATCTTTCACTTGCCTTTGTCCTATGCGTCTCTAGCCTAACATCTTTAGCAAACCTTTCTAAAGGGCTCTTTTTGATTTTACAGTTCACTTCCCATTCTTTCACATGGCACATTTATCAAATCCCCTTCCCCTGCTTTCTGGCATATAGATTGACCTTTGTACCATTACATTTGGTAGCTGTGGCACTCTGCTATATTCTGCCCTTCCTCTATTGTAGTATGTTACCTTACTGTACCCTGTGTTTCCTATGCACAACATCAAGTCTCGACTTTCTCATTTATTTACAGCTGAGAACAGATTTAGCTGTACTACCCTTTCTTTACACCTCCAACCCCATTTCCCATTATTAGTCAATAATCTTTATTTGTGCCTTATCCACATACTTTGTAGCTTTATTATTATATGGGCACTGGAATTTAACTTAACATTCCACATTGATCTTGACTAGCACTTTGTAGTTAGGTAATGTAAATCCACTGTTCCTGGAGTCTGTTCCTTTAAAGACATAGAACAACACCTTACTGGCCTTGCCTATAGCTTCCTTATTTTGTATCTGTTTTTTCACTTTTACTGTTTCTGGACCCGCGGTGGTGGTGCTGCGTTAGCGTTGTCACCTCACAGCAAGACGCTGTCCGGTTCGATTCTCAGCTAGAACATCTTCTGCGTGGAGATATGCGTGAATGGGCATACCTTCATTGAAGGTTGTGCATCAGGGCTGGTAACTCGGCATGTAAAAATCAACTACCAATCATTAGCAGACCGGACTTCCGCTGTGGCGACCCCTAACCGGGAAAAGCCGAAAGACACAGACAAACTGTTTCTGCTACATCAATGTATTTCTCCTAATCTGTGGTTTATAAAGCCACTCCTCCCACATAGTATACCACCTTAAGACTGTAGGAGTCCAGACAAAATGCTTTCTGACTCTGCATTAAACTTCAGATAACTTATTCTGCCTCAATGTCATTTTCCTCAGATCCTTTAGAAAGCTCTGTTCTTCATACTCTATTTTGCCTTTCTTAGAATCATGTGCAAACAGGTCAACCCTTTTTATAATGTCCCTCATTATGTCTGGCACGTAAATGCTAGCGACCATTACACTGAGGACAGATCCCTGCGGAATCCCCACTAATCATTTCTCTTTCATTTACAAGAGTCATCTTAGCTATTGCTTTCTGGCAACTATCCAGTCTTATTCCCGTATAGTAAACCTCTTTTCTTTCCTTCAGTTTTACTGTCAGTTTCCTTTCAGAAATAAGACTCAGATTTTATAAAAGTCAAAGTGTACAATATTGACCAGATTTTTTTTTTCAAGTTCATACCTAACAACAACAGCATCAACCCTCATTTACTAATTCTGTACACAGGATTGTAGTGTCACATCAGTGATAACATCACTTAGAGCCAGTGTTCCCACCACCAGGTAGCTAGTCCTACTATGGTTGTTCTTCAGAAACACACACACACACACACACACACACACACACACACACACACACACACACACACACACACACACACACACACACTCAATCCTATCCAGTTTCCTTTCTGTGATCAAAATAACCTATACCATTTCTTTACTGATTGGCCTTACCCATCCCAAGGTTACTAATTATATATTATCCCTAATGAGAGTAACTGGGATCATAGCATAAATAATTTTAGGAAATCCATGCATGCCATGCATGGGATAAAGCATCTAAAAATGGCCTTTGTTGCTTATTAGTACAAGGGGCAGTAGTCGGGTAAGTTATCTATTTCCCACCCAAAGATCTAAGCTGTGTTTGAACATGGACATGGCTGAACTCTTTCATGTGGATGGGGACTCTGTTCCAGAGCAGCAGTATCCTCTGTGAGATAAACAATTCTGTTGATGGTGCAGAACAGATTTAGATCCCTAGAATCACTAGAATGAATATTTCTGATGTTATTTGATTTACTGATGTGCAGTAAATCCACCAATAATGGGTTGTGGATTCCTTTTATGCCAGACACAGGTCACCTCTTAACAGTCTGTAGGATACCAAGTATAGTGACAGGGCTTCCAGTCAGTCCATGTAGGATATGTTGTGTAGGCCTTGTATTTTTTTAGTAAGGTATCTCTTTAGGCATTCCAGCTGCTAAGATGCAAGACAAATGGGGCATTATATTAAATGATTGGCCTAATGAGGACTGAGTAAAGTGGACAATGACATCCCTAGATCTAGACAAAATCCCTTTCTTTACAAGCTGTGCTATATAGAAGGACTTTCTTACAACAATGGGCACATATCATATCTAACAATGGTACAAAATGTACATTTCAAAAATTAAAAAAAAATGCATGCATAATTACAGATTCAAACATATTATGGGCAGTGTCCACTGTCCAGAAAAGCCCAGTAGCAATAATTGTAATTGCCTGGCAATTGATGCAGACAGTTAAGGCTGTGAGATGTGTTTGCTGCGGTACATGGTTTGACAAAAGGAGATACTGCTAGACCAGCTAGCTGGCATTTTGTAAATAATTATATATGTCATTTGTGAATATTAACATGATTTATATAGAAGTGTAACAAAAGAAGGTACTACCAGCACAGCTATCTGGAATTTTGTAAATAATTAAATGTCGTCTGTGAATATCAACATGATTCAGATAAGATGTTTGTGTTACAAATGTTTTAGAGCTGTATGTCATATAAGATGGTTTGTACACACGTGTGCTGAAGAGGTATTTTTCAAAGTGCTGTTTGAAATGTATCTGCAGTGTACCCTACTGGAATATAATGGAAATGTACATATGATATTGTAATTGTTTGAATGTATATATTTTAACTAGGGAAACTGGAATACAGGAGGTTAATTTACAAAACTTCAGAAAAATAGCTGAAATTAAATTAGTTTATGGCTAGGCCATAAAAAAGATGTTGTCTTTCAGTTTCAGTGCAGCAAGGAGACACAATGTCTAAAACTAAGGAGCTTTCTGTATTGTCTTGAAAGTATTTTATTGTTTTATTACTTCCACCATTTGTCAAGATCTGAGGAAAAGACATTGTCTATGCATTTTCACAGGTAGATGCTAAATACTGCCAGATTCCAGCAGTGGGAGTTTTCACCTGGGATAGAGTGAGATGACAAAACATGATGTTATTCTGCAAGCTATCCCAGCAGTAATATATGAGAAATTAATTTGAGAGGTCTCTGAAAGACAGACAGCATTCTGTATTCTGTCTTGGACCTGACAAGATCCATTCGCCACACACTTGCCTTGCATAAGTTTCTAGGTTATAGTAATTCTCTTAGATATAGTCAGGAATATAGCAAAGCTTAATTTATATGTTTTTCTTTATTGAGACTGTCCTGCAATGGTTGTTTTAAATATTTCCTGTGATTTTGTCATTGTAAATATATATGCTGAGTATTTTCTTGCTCTTTTATATTTGTTATTAAATATATTTAAACCTTTAATTGTGGCTGATCTGTCTAGAGATATTTAAGCTCTGAGAGTACTTGCATATTTATTTGGTGACTATGTGGGCCACTCCTAATAGCCTTACTCTTGGCCAAACTACAATTTGTATTTATATCACCATTACACATTAACATCACCATTACACAGTAAGATTGGACACTCATTGTTAAGGGCCTTAAAGTAGCTGATAAGGAATGACTGGTGACACTGATAACTACTTTATAGTCTGGGAAAAAGGGGACATAGCTAGTAAACCTGTGCCAACCTTTCCCAGATGTGTGTGTGTGTGTGTGTGTGTGTGTGTGTGTGTGTGTGTGTGTGTGTGTGTGTGCTTGTGTGCATGTGTGAGTGTGTGTGTAAATCAAACCTCAAAGAGTGTGTGTGTCAGCTACTTGGGCAGGGACACGAAGCACTGGTTGGACAGAGAAAGTGCTGGAGGTCTTGATTTGGTCATTCAACTGAGATTCCAACTCTATAGCTGTACCAGTGGGGAGTCTTACTGAGGATCTGGAGAAAGAGTGAGAAAACAGCCCCAGACTGACTGTGGTCTCTGTCTGCTTTTAAGGGAAATTGCACTTGATGCAGAGAGCTGCATCTGGAAATACTGTGTGTGTGCCTGTCATCCTCCCAGTGAACATTCCCCCACTGTTGCCAGTGGTGAAGATTGAGGCTCCTTTATTACTGGTCCAGTGGTGGGGTTTTACACAGGGTTTGATTTCAACAACTATCATTTGTCTACTGTGTGATGTTGGGCAAGTCACTTAACCAGAAATCACTCCTGTATGTTCAGTGGGCCTACCTGGTTAACAAATGGGTATTATTATTGTTATTATTATTATTATTATTATTATTATTATTATTATTATTATTATTGTTTTTATAAAAACCTGTACTAGAAAACTTTGTCTTTACATATCTAAAAATATTTCTTTTTAAAGACTCACCCTGGGATTCACAGAAATTCTCTGAGCCCAAAGTAATTACTTGACATGAGTTGTCAACTAGTGCAATGGTGTGAAATTCCATTTCAGAGACATGTTTTGACTACAGTCAGAAAGCAATTCCTTATCAAGTCTCTGAAGCAAACACTGTGCTGCCATAGTTAGCTGTACTAGTGTTCTCCCTAGCAGTAATGCAGCACATTATCTAAGGCACCCCATACTAGTGTTCTCCCTCATAGTAATGCAACACATTAACTAAGGCACCCACTATACACAAACACACACACATCACTTTCCCTACCTGACTCACCTAGTCTGTCCCCCCCAGGCAGACACACACACACACACACACACACACACACACACACACACACACACACACACGCACATATATATATGCATTAATGGAGCCTCATTCATGACCCTACAGACACATGCACACACAAGTCCACACACACACACACACACACACACACACACACGCGCACGCGCACACATGCACACACGCATACACACACACACCACACCTCCACCGCTTTGTTGGACTTGCCTACTCTCATAAGAGTAAATGGTAACATTTTACGCAGTCAGCCAATGATCTGAATAACTTCACCATGTAAAGCAAAAACTGTGCACATTTCCAGAGTGAACACATGAATAATTAGCATTAACTGCACACTCAGAGTGCTACATTAACATGTGGCTTTGCCTGTGAATCTGCTGTCTGAGCTGAGGTCTCATCAAGGTAAAAAACTCAGCATTAGAGATGTCTAAAATTTGGAAAGGCTTAGCATGATGTAGAAACCTTTCAAGATAAGGCTTCCACATCAGGCTAAGCTTTCCTGAATCCCAGGATCAATCTGTCATTTTCTCGGCTGTTAGAGAAAACAATACCTTGTTTAAATGTGTTTCTTATGCCTAAAATCAGTGCAAAGTAAAATAAGTAAAATAATTATTTACTATCGACATTGCGAAAGTTAGTAATGATAAAAATATTTCAAGAACTTCTGCAAAAAAAAAAAAACCTGCCAAATCTGAAGGCCAACAATACTGCAAAAATTGAAGAGCCATTAAAAAACCCACAACCTGAAGCTGAACTACATATGTTTGCATTAAGCACACATGCTGGAGTTCCGAAAAAAAAACCCAGAAACATATATGTTGACAAGCAGTACCTTCACAGAAAAGCAGGCACAAAAACTGTAACAGTCAAGAACTGTAAGAAAAGCTTACTTTGTTTAAGCTTTTAAACTAGGAGCAATAACCATACCTAGAAACATTAGTTATCCATTAAATCTGTTTTAAATTTTCAGGTCCAACATCCAGGGTGGCCTTACCCTAGAAACACAAAGTTTTATTTCAGCCATGAGAGAGGAGAGAGAGGAAAGTTTTATTAATGTGGTGCTCACTAACTGGACTCAATATCTGGTAAACATATGCAAGTAGACAAACTATAACTTATTTACAGCCGAGTTAATCCATCCATCTACAACACCATTTCCTGATTCTTGCATATGTGGTTGGGGTGTCAATTCAACAGTGAAAATCATCTACAGCCATGGTTTACACCACTGGGTGGCTAGTCCTGCCAAAGTAGTTCTTCCACACCACACACTTGCACATACACACACCTATGTCCAATTTAGAGTACCCAATCTACTTACTGCATGTTTTTGGAATGTGGGAGGAAACCCACATGAACTGAGGGAGGACATGCAGACTCCGCACTCTGGCTGTGAAGTGACAACACTACCATCTGCACTACTGCTTCCTCAAAGCTTTTCTCCAAAATCCTTTACTGAAACCACACATCATTAGATTTATATCTGATAAGTGGTGTGAGTTATGAAAAATATAAAATAAGATATCTCCTTAGTAGATAAGGGGCTATACACTGGTGTTAGTACCAAGGGTCTGTCTGTCTATAGATGCTGGTTTTATATTGCAGATTAATGACAGAAGAGCTGTATTTTGTTTGCCAGAAATACTAGTGTTATGGTCAAACATAGAGTTCTGTAAGTGTGTGAGACATATCCAAGATATTAGTGAAGAAGTAATTCACCTGTTCAAGAAATTTCCAGTGATGTACATTATTAGTTTACAAAAGCATTTGTGTTAAATGGCAATCATTAGTGGCAATGTTTTTTGTGCGACTTAACATTTTGAATAAGATGGCACTATTTATTCACCTGTAGGTCACATAGCCTTTTATGAAATGAATGCAGTTACTAAAACAAAGCTAATAGTCATAACTGCTTTACTGAAAAAGCATTTACATCTCAGAATGTCTTTACATTACCCATCATGTTTAATGTTATTTGTTACTGACATCCACTGCTTGAATACACTACCCCCTACAAGCAGTATCACTCTTTATTTTGCATTATTAATGTAAACATGGAAATATGCATTATTTTTTCATAATGTTTGCAAACACCTCTTTATAACTCCATCTCCGCACATCCCATTCTGACCATTTCACTGGCATGCGAAACAGATCGTACCAGCTTGTAGTTACCATCTCGCTGCCTTAGTTTTTAAACATGTACCTTTACTAAAACTTCAGCACTTAGACTTTGAAGACAGTAAAAAGTATACTCACTTCAGGAGTACAGAGAAGTCTGCTGTAAAGATGACTATACTCTTATACAACTCTAGAACTTTGCTTTCTTGATGACTGCACTCCTGCAGGAATAATGAGTTAAAAATGTCTATGTATATATTTGCTTTAATAATAATGGATAATTCTCAGTGACCTAAATGATAACCCTTTGCAATCTTACACATACCTTCAGTCATTAACTAAATATAATTTAGAATGTTACATAATCTTAAGTGTTTGTTTTAATGTATCCATTTTCATTAAGAGCTGTTATTGTACTTTGGAATGTGTTTTAATGCCCCTAAAAGTCTAACTTGTTTTTGATTGTAAATACTTCTCTAACAATTGCAATGTAAGAGGACTGTTAACATTAACATGTTATAATTTATCCTGTTCTACAAGTTTTTTTCTCTTGTATTTCATGTTGTTTTTTCCTTTATGAACATCCCAATATTCTCAGACAGCTATATTTTGCATAATTTTCTGACTGATATTGTTTCTGTTCTAGGTCATAGCTGAAAATGGTATTTTGTCCAGGCTGCTTTGTCAGTTAATACAAGAAAGAAAAAAAGAGAGAGACAGAAACAGAAAGAAAAATGAAAAAGATTGACTACATTTTCAAGATTACTAATACTGTTAAAAACAGGCAGATGGACCTTTTGACAATTAATCATGATGATAAGGATAGGAAAGTTGTACTTATTAAAATGTAAAGGATCAGCATAACTTAGTGCATGCAACCTTAATGAATATAAGTAAAAAGAAGTTTGCATCGTATGAGATATATAGCATTACATTCCAGTGACTACGTTGCATAGATTTGCACATCATTTGCAAAAACTCTTTATAGAGAATCCATTCTAATCAAATATGTCATGAAAACTAAATTGTCATTCACAGAATCCGTGTTACTTACTGATTATCTTGATAAACACCCATATACCACAGCAGCCACATTTCCACTTTGTGTGTACATCTCCTGTCATCCGTGGAAGGCAGTCCTGCTCCCTGACTTGCCATGTGTAATTTCATACTTGGGACAGTTCTCTCTGCAACTAACACAATCCATTCAGGTTTGCCTACTCACCTGGCTTTCCTTGTAATTGATTCGCTGACCTTTGTCACCATTACCACCTCTCACCTATCACCCCTGGAACAATCTTTCCTAGCATGTTTGTCACAAATCTCCTAACTACTTCTCCTTGGCTATCTCTCCTGTTTGACAGCTTATGAAGTTATGGATTTTCCCATCTGGGCTCATCTAAGTTGCCTGAAAGCTAACACTACCAGCTACCCCCTTGTACACTTTATTCTACCATCGCTTATTACTATTGACTCCTCCTTCTTGTCCTTGTTTCTCTGCTGTTTTTCAGTTTGCGCATACCATCTTCACTCAAAGAACACCTACGAATTTCTCTTCTAATTCATACATAATGCGCATACTCATTTTCCTGGTTTTACCTTCCTAGGTCAAGCTACTTATGTGCTTCACAATGGCATAGCTGCAGAAGGGTGCAGTTGCTCATACTGTGCTCTCTCACAGGGAATAAATATTTTAATGTTCATTTAGAGGCTACAACCTCCTGGAGAAAGCGGAAGTCTAGGTTTTTCTTTCCCTCCCATATAGTGAGATCAGAGGGCAGATAATAAAACTGAGGAAGGCAGCAGTCCTTCTCGCTCAGGGAAAAATACTTTTATGTTTTTTTTTTTTTTTATTTGTGTCCTTTTATTGCAACTGTTGAAGCTCACAAACCCACATTTCATCAGCTTGGATACTTAGGTCTGTCTTTCTAACAAAATGTTATAAATGAGGTGCGATAAGCTCAGGACCTTTGAGAAAGAGTAGTGAACTGACTTTTTTTCTAAGCTAGGCACGCAGAAAAATTAAAGCTGGATCTTGAATAATGGATTGTTTCTAAAAGAACATTATGTGCGTACCTATACTGTTGTGCAATATTTTAATTATTTATATTATTTATTTATTTGTCTTTGTTTACTGGGAAACTACAACTGGGCAGAATTATTTATTAGTGGTGGCCCAGGGAGAAAATCCCACAAGCTAGTTACATCCATAATTAAAAGATGTTAAAGACCATAGGATATGCAATTTTTACTGTGTATGAGCAAATATTTGCATATATACTATACATAAGTACCGTTTTAAACATGACATTGACACAGAGGGCAGGATTCCCGATGGCTTTCACGGAGTCTAAGAGTTGTGTAAGACTCCATGCAGCCATAGCGATCCAGGAACAGCCCGAAATACCATGTAAGAGACCAGCTAAAACGTTTCGTACACGGGCAGGGCGTGGATATGCTAATTACCTCACTTGCAGCTGAAAGGCATGCAAATGAGGTAGATTAGTGATCCACAAAGCTGAAACCAGCCCATGTAAGAGTCGTGTTAAGTGCAGAAATGTACTCAGTTGACAACTGAGTACGTTTTTGCAAATAACACAATGGAGCCATGTCAGCTCCAAATAAAGTGTGCATATGTATCAGGCGACATGCCAATGGCCAAATATGTGGCCATTGGCACGGTAACCCAATGCAAACATGAAATAAAATATATTTTTTTCTGGCGATCGGCGAGGTTTAAACGCAGCGCAGCCCCGCGCAAATGATCTGCGCTATATAAGACATAAAAATAAAGGTTTGAAACACACAAATGTGGGTTTTATGCAATGCATGGATTTACAATGCAGGGACTAGCAGACCAAAAACAACATGGCCACCGTTTAGTGGTTGCTAAGGGGGGAAGCTGAGTGTAAGACACGTAACTAAGCATTAGTAGGCAATCCTATGTAAATGAGTGGTAAGATAGTGAATCGCACTGGCACATAGCAAATGAGCACATTCCGTGTAGTGTAAGAGTTAGATAAGGGGGAGTAACAGAGTAGGAGATAGGTGACATCACAGGGGGGAATGTTAGAAAAAAATCAAGCTCATTGGAGCAAAGTGGTATGTGACAGATGTCAGTCACACAGCATAGAAAGAGGAGTGTCAAGAGATAAGCATGGGAAAGTCAAGAAATGGAAGGTGTACACTGTGGCTAACACCAAAGTTTCTTGCTGTGCGTGCATGCGCGCGTGTACAGGCTGGGAGGCACGAGTAAGACAGAGTGCGCACATGTAAGGCAGAGTAAGCATGTAGGAGCCTGTGTAAAGATCTATAAACCTGTTTGCGCTGGTGTGCATGCGTTTTAACCAGAATAAGCAGATTTTAGTCCGTGTAAGCATGTGTGCGCACGTGGTAGCCACTGTGAGCGTGCTTTTGCTGGTATGCGCGCTGCTCTCCCCTGAGGAAACAGAGAAGAAAAAGGAAGCAGAAGAAATAGTAGAAAGCTAGCAGGGAATACTGGTAGAGCTAGCAGGTGAAAATAATTAGAAGCAGGCAATTACACAGGCAGAATACTAGCCCAGCCCAGCACTTAAAACACTGCAAACAGCATTGCAGTATGTTTCTCTCAAGAGACACTGCAAGACAGGAGTAAGCTATTAGAAGTGAAAACTGAAAAAGCTGCACTCAGACTAAACATGCTAGGGGCTGCCATAGCTGTTATAAGGAGACATAGGAGACTTGCTGAGGGTGGTGACAATGCAAATGCTGCCAGACAACCCACAGTGAGGAGACAGAGAAGAGTGTATAGGCCCAGGGTCACCTACCAGGGGTTACATGAGCTGGAGATAGTGGAGCACTATAGAGTGGACAGAAACCTCCTGCAGCAAATCGTTGAGCTGTGCAGGCCACACCTCACACACAGAACCAACAGAGGAGAACCCATCCCAGTGGAAACCAAGGTATGTGTTGGTCTAAGAATACTAGCAACAGGTACCTTCCAGGGACCAACTGGTGATATGATGGGGATATCACAGGCATCAGCTTCCAGGGTACTGCACCAGTTCCTGGATGCCATGTCAGCACATGTAGGTGAGCATGTATATTTCCCCAATTCCCGTGAGGTATTGGCCAGCAATATGTGTCTCTTCCAGCAAATAGCGGAATGCCCTGAGGTAGTGGGTGCAATAGACTGCACGCATAAATGCATCAAAGCACCAGCCGGTAAGCGAGGTAGGGCCTACATTAACCACAAGGGCTTCCCCTCCATCAACTGCCAGGTCATGTGTTATGCCCAGGGCATAATAATGAATGTGTGTGCTGGCTGCCCTGGAAGCTACCATGATTCTCATATCTGGCATTTGACCAGCTGTACCAGACATTTGCTAATGGAGACATCCCACATGGTCACTTAGTGGGGGATGCTGGATATGCACTGGAGCCGTGGCTGATGACACCCATCAGAAACGCACACACACCTGAACAAGAATGCCATAATGAGGCACACGCACAAACACGAAATGTAATAGAGCATGTGTCTGGGCTGCTCAAGTCACGGTTCTGGTGCCTGGACACATCTGGTTGAGCCTTGCAGTACTCACCAACTACATGTACCCAAATTGTCATGGTATGTGCTATGCTACATAATATGATTCTGTGAAAACAGCTGCAGCAGGACCAGCATAGGGCCGGGACAAACAGCCCCCCACCATTGCCAAGGCCATCACAGGCAGAGCGTGACTCGGAGTAGGAACAACCTGAGCCTGCCCCGGTAGGCAGAAGGAGGCATTCCCAGTATGCCCTAGCCTTGGCAAAGAGGCAACAAATAGCACATACACTGGCTCAGTAGGAACCCTGGGAATGATACCCCTCTCTGACTCACTCATATAGTAACAGGAACGCCTAACATGACACAACCTGCTTTCAAACATGTACAGGGAGTGTAGTATGTGCATCCAACATAGGCAGCCCTGCAGCACCACCTGAGGCATGATTGCCATGTGTTAAGCAATGTAACACCATCTAGTATATGCAAACATGAAGACCCCGCCTAACATCTCACCCTCACCAAGCATAATGCCACACTATGAAGACAACAAGATTAAGTACAATAATTGGCTGAAGTATTGGTGTTAGCAAAGGGGAACAAATGGCTGACAGCCTGGGATGACATGCCGAGCAAGACATGATGCTCCACCTGCTAGGGATGGCACGCACCTAGCACACCTGGTTGTGTGGATACTGGCAAATGCTGTTGTCACCCCCTCTGTGCCTTGAATAGGTAAGGCTGGAAACACAAACCCACCACCATAGGTAACACAAGGGATAACAACCTGGACGTAATGCTACCCAATGCCAGAAGTCTAAACTGCAAGGTGCATGCAGACCAAACCCACCTCAGCATGGAGAATGTTAATATCTGTTCTGTAACAGAAACCTGGGTCATGGCCCAGAAGAGCACCCAAATACTACCAGGTTATGCCTTATACCATGCTCTACAGCCCCAAAACATGGAACAAACTACAGTAGGAGTGTGGCTATCAGTAATTGTCAAGGATAACCACACCCCCAGGTTGGTACCACAGCAAGAAGCAGCATGGACTATCCACGGGCATGTAACAGTGGCTCAAACTGTGTCCCTGTTTGCAGCCTGCTACAGACCACCCTCACAAACCCAGAAACCCCAGCCAGCCTTCCTGAAGACACTGCAGAGTATGAATGTCTCAACAAATACCAAACAAGGCACACACAAAGTATAACATAGGTGACAATCCATTATGTACGGAAGAAGTAATCAGGGACCTAGGGACACAAGTGGACGGTAACCCGTTACGTGACACTCATATTGCCAAGGTGGCCAGGAAGACCTGCTACATTGCCCACCTTAATATGAAAGGATGCACATGTAGATCAAGAGAGGTCACTGTGCCCCCATACTCTTCCCTTATCAGGCCCATACTTGAGAACAATGCCCCAGTTCGGATGTACCTTACCCGACACCTGCAGCAGTTAGAAAGACCCCAAATGTATCTCACCAAGAGGATAAAGGGTCCAAACATTTGTCATCTGCTGCCTGGCTGAAGAAACCACAGCCCAATTCACATGCATACTGCCCAGTCAGAGGTGATGTATGCCTGATGTACAAGGGCATGTCCAATCCAGAATGAATGGACATGTTCCACTGCAGAAACTCCAAATCCAGCAGAGACACCACAGTGAGATATCTGAACCTCCACACATAGATAAATAGGATGTGCTGGAGGGACAGGTCCATAACCCAGAGGCTCCTTACACTCTGGAACAGAATCCCAGTCCATGACAGGCTGAGCTCCACACTCATACACAACAAGAGAAATCTGGTCATGTGCATGGGAGATAGTAGCTGTACACTGGGGGCCATCCCTGTGTCACATCTAGTAAAGTAAACTCCAAATGGGCATAATATGCACATTGCAAGGGGTGTCAAAAGACACACACAGTCTGTCTATGCTCCAACATGGCCAGGGCAGATAGCCTAGTATGAACCTATGATGATATAAATTGTGCAGGACACAAAGGATAATCACACAGCTGTCCTAACTGATGGTAGGAACCATGGTGATAATCCACACATATGCTCTGCAGTACTCAAATATCACAAACAATACACCAAACCCACACACATTGCCAACATCCAACCTAACAGATTCTTTGCAAACTCCCCAACAGCACCAAACTGCCAAATATCTATCCCAGCAGAGTGCTGGCCCCCTGACATTGCAGATGCTGAGGTAACAGCCAGCATCTACAAAGCAAACCACACAGCATCAATGGTACCAAATGGTGTCCTGGATTGTGTCCAACAAGTACTGTAAGAGGAATGGAACACCAAATAGCACTACTGTGCACTCACAGTCTTACCACAGGATATGTACCCAAAGAGCAGTGTACAGCAACAGTGGTCCCTCACCACACAGGTGGTGCCTGAATGGATACTGCAAACTATCACCCCTCAACCCTGACCATCTTGGTTGGCAAAGTAATGGAGAGGATGATCATGGATCCCAGAAATAACAAGATTGGGTACCTACAGACATTGGACCCTACCCAGTGTGGCTTTCATAGGGCAGATCCTGCCCCTTAAACATGTCTGACTCATGTGAAACACATACCAAGGCCATTGATGAGGGGAATGTGGTTCAGACAGCTTATATGGACCTTGCTAAACCCTTCCATACAATACCCCAGTTGTTCAGTACAGATAAGCTCACCAGCCTAACTATAAACCCCTATCCAAGTAGATGGGTTGCAAACCAGCTCAAGGACAGAACTGACCTGGTCAGACATGCTGCAGCCATGTCAGACTACAAACCAGGTACAACTGTCATCCCACAAGGCACGGTCCTGGGACCTCTCTTGTATGCTATATATGTCACATAGGTACAGGCCAACATGGAAGGACTCTGTCTAAACAGGTTCGCAGATGACTACAAACTGTCCACCATATCAGACCCTCCAGCTGACACAAGCATCCTACAAAAGGCACACATAGAAACAGACAAGTGGTGCAACAGCCATGTCAACAAGCTAAATGCAGAATAGTGTATAGTCATCCCCTGTGGAAACACAGTACGTGGCCACAAATGACCACATAGGTGTTAACCCATTAAGTACATCAGGGGCAATAAGAGACCTGGGGACACAAGGTGATAGATATCCTGCATGTGACAACCATGTGTCTGTAGTGGTTACAGAAACATACCATATACCCACCTAATCATGAAGATAAGCACAGCTAGGTCAGGGTAGGTCATTGTGCCTCTCCAGTCATCCATCAGCAGCCTCACAATTGCGTACAATGGCCCTTGTGGGATATACCTTAGCAGACACCTTCATCAACTGGAAAGACCCCAAAAATACCCCACCAGGAGGATCTCAGAGCTGTAACAGATGCCATGTGTTGCCTGATTAAACAAACTGCAGCTCCACACAGTGCCATACCATCTGGCTGGAGGTGATCTGTGCCTGATGTATAAAAGCCATGACCAAGCTGGAATCAATGGACATCTGGCACCATGTAAAATCTGAATGCTGGTGACCTATGCAGATGACAGGCCTGAACCCCAGCACAGACATAAACGGGACATGTTGTACATAACCCAGAAGCTCACTCCACTCATGACTAAACCCCCAGTACAGGTTATCCAGGGAGTCATTGACTGTCATCCAGAGGAATCATGATGACTGGATGGGAGATGGTAGGTGTACCCTGGATATCACCTGTATGTCACGGGTAGACAGAGGCACAGCACACTATCCTTGACATATGTCATGGCAAACACCAGTAAATATGTGTGTTGAAGGACAAACACTCTCTGACTAGCATTACAAATGGCCTAGGGCACATGGCCATTGTTTGTCACTGTCCACACAAGTTGTGGAATATATTAACAATGTCGGACATTCCTGTTCTATGTTGTCCATATCTGAACAAAATGCAACATGGTCATATCTGCACAACTGGCCCTCAACCAGTCTGGTGTGCTCACTATAAATATTACAAGCAGTGATAGGACTGAAACCAATGATACTATCCACCACAGTGAAAGTACTGAACCAGTACACTATACAACAATACACTGTTTGGTCAGTATGAAAGGATGTTGACAACTGTATGCAAACTATCCCATGGCAACTCTGCAGGCACAGCATAATGCCTGTTAGGTTCAGACACAAAGCAGTTGGGCAGTAAGAACACAACCTGACGTCCAACACTCAACTGTACATGTGAAATATAGATGAAGTCCACACACAAACACAAATGTGGTGGACCACAATTCCCAACATATGGAAAGTTCACACTGGGCATGCTCACACACTTAGATAAATGAGACGTGTCAGTCAAGAAGCCATAGAAACTGTGAACTGGGCATGCTCACACACTTAGGCCATGTCACAGTTCAGCAGTTGCACACACATATCTGGCATTTGTATGTGTTAACAGAGGAACCTCCCACAATACAGAAATCTGCCCAGTGCACACAGTGAAATTACAACAGAGACATAAGTAAAGTACTGGATCCCACTCATATGCAAACATCTGCCACAGTACACAAGTTGTTCATAGAGATAGGGAAAGCTATGGCAATAAAGACCTACAAACAGTATATGAGCAACAAATACATGCATCTGACAGGTAAACATATTGGCCGTAGAGTGCAATACTAGGCTGTTGTCCCTAGGGAATACAGAAGGCTATCCACAGTGTAGTTGGTGTCTGCCTCTGCAGTACAGTAGGCCACTGTGCCTCAGCAAAGTAAATGCATATATATGCTCTCCCCCTTACTGATGGATAGTAACAGATGTACATACCTCTTCATAAATAATGATGTCAGCACACTATACATATGTCAGGAGCACACATGATACCCAGTAATTTGAATAGCGTGCTCAGCTACTGTGTCTCTCACAAGTGTCATAATATAATTAGATAGGGGTTTGAATCCTGCAAGTGCACAGTGTGTATGTGTGACTGTGGGGGGGAGTAGTGTGTGTGCATTTCTGTGTGTAAGAGAAATGTCCCTTTGGGCAACTAGTACAACACACCACATACTGCATATTCGACTGTCTAAACACTGATGATGTCAGCACCCTATAAATGCAGCAGGAGAAAGCAAGCCTCCCAGTAATGCAAATAGCACGCTCTGCTGCTGCATCTCTCAAAAATGTCATAACATAGTTAGGTAGGGGTTTGAATCCTGCAAGTACTCAGTGTGTATGTGGGGGGAAGTAGTGTGTGTGCAATTCTATACAACACACCACATGCTGCATATTCCACTGTCTAAACACTGATGATGTCAGCACCCTATAAGTACAGCAGGAGAAAGCAAGCCTCCTAGTAATGCAAATAGTGCGCTCTGTTACTGCATCTCTCACAAGTGTCATAACATAGTTAGGTAGGGGTTTGAATCCTGCAAGTGTGTGTGTGTGCAATTCTACGTGCAAGAGAAATGTCCTTTTTGGCAACTAGTACAACACACCACATGCTGCATATTCCTCTGTCTAAACACTGATGATGTCAGCACCCTATAAGTACAGCAGGGGAAAGCAAGCCTCCTAGTAACACAAATAGCGTGCTCTGCTACTTCATCTCTCACAAGTGTCATAACACAGTTAGGTAGGGGTTTGTATCCTATAAACGCCATGTGTGTTTGTTCACACAATTTGTCCATGTGTGTGGGGTGTTGTTCCCAATATTGCACAACATAGATCATATCAGTAATGTCAATGCACACATGATGTATGTGTGTGCCACATACACATATGTACCTGTGACCTTCAATAGTTCCCATGTCTGAAGCCTGCCTCATGTGAATACATGGAATCTGCATTAGACAACTGTATGACTGTGGTGTTCTGTGCAGGGGCTGCATGTGGTATGTGAATATACAGTGTGAGTTGTATATGGTGTCATCCTACCAGCGAGGGATACACGACTGGTCTGGAGCATATAGTCCACATGTTGTTGATGAACAGGTGCAGCGTGTTTCCACCTGTTGTGGGAGTGGTAAGAAGTTGTTCCATAGCAATTCAGTGAATGAATGCTAGGAACCTTTCAGCTAGGGTCTTGGAGCTTGAGTAATGCTCACACTCTATGTTTGGGTAGTTGCAGTCCACCCATATAATGGTGTTTGTAGAGACCGTCATATTCCCAGTGTTGTCAGGAAGGCCAAATGGGTTTCCTGGGTATGGGAGGGTGGTGTGTGCCAGGCTATGAACCTGAAGGCAGTCTAACCCACTGTTAGTTGCACATGGATAGGCTCTGATGCTT
This sequence comes from Protopterus annectens, assembly GCF_019279795.1. Taxonomy (NCBI): domain Eukaryota; kingdom Metazoa; phylum Chordata; order Ceratodontiformes; family Protopteridae; genus Protopterus; species Protopterus annectens. The sequence goes on along the minus strand of NC_056741.1, from coordinate 1,872,725,337 downwards.
TGTGCTGTGCCACCAACCTGGAGGTGTGTGTATCTGTGGTGCCTTTGGATACATCCCCCCTGTTCTGGTTTGGTGCATGTTTAGGGGACGACTAGCATGGTATGAGGTATGACCTGGCAGTGCTGGGGTGCACCTGGGAGCCTTGTACCAGGAGTCTGTTACTGCACGGATATTACTGTTCTCCATGCTAAGGATAGTGTCCACTGCATGCATCCTGAGGTTTACACTGCTGGTGTTGAGTAGCATTACTATTAGTGTCCTATCCCGTGTGATACCTGTGTAGGTGGCTATGTAATTTGAACCTTGCATAAAAAGGCACTATGTGTGTAGCAAGAGCCTCTACCAATATACAACGGCCCATGGGTGACAGGTGCAAGCTGTCCCTAGCAAAGCAATGTGGCTTGTCTAGCATGTTATCCCACACTGACAGGCATTGGATCCCCTTTGAATGTCACCAAAACATATGGCAATTGTAGAAATTGATCATCCTGTCTACATATTGTGGCAGCATTCTTGGTGAGGGTAAGATGCTACTTAAGGTCAGGGTCATACCAGCCTGTGCCACATGCTCAGAGAGCCCCTCTATGTCCCCTATCATGTAGTCCAGGGAGGTACGTCACAGGTCATTCACACTGGCACGGACAATGACTGAGTCATATGTGTACATGCCTTGGAGTGACCTGTATGCTTGTGTTATGTGGTGGATCATAGTGCCCGATGGGCATCTCACCGTGACCTTCTCCTTGTTCAGCCTGGTGAGCAGGACCACAGTGTACCTGACGATAGAGGTACCTATTACAACTGTAGCAGGTGTGTTGGTAAGCCATATGGGCTGTGACTGTTTGGCACACAGGCTTTGTGAGCTATGTGTTGCACATGCTCTGTTCTGGCATAACGTTTGCTTGTGTGTCTGCTTCGCAGGTGTCTGCTGCTCAGGCAGGATGCTATTCTGAGACTCCAAGAATGTTCCTTTGTGTTTCTATGTTTGGATTGCTGTCGTGGCAGGTCTATGTGAGACTGGTATTGTATTCACTGTAGTATCCCACTCCACCTGACAGAGTATGCCAGTACTGAGTTAAGAGAGCTTAGCCCCCAGTTTGGCTATGTGGTTGCATCTCTCACATGTGTTGTATGTTTATGGGAAGGGGAGAGGGTTGTCTGTGTACATGAGGCAGCTGTAACATTGCCACATGACTCACAGATTCACCAACTGGACCAGAGAGGAGATTGACAAGTGACCTTTGCACATGCTACCATAGTATTGTGAATCCCATAATAATTAACAACACATAGGGCCAATGGGGAACAAGGTACTCAAGGTGAGTATGTGAGGGTGTAGTGCTCTTGATTTGTTAGTGCTGGCATATATAAATGCTTTTGTGAGCAAATGCCAGGTAAGTCATATGCAATGTGTTACAGGCAACTTACATGCAAATAGGACAAACAGTGACTTCTGTCAAGTGAGACATGGACATCAGTACAGTAAGCAATATAGATGTCACTAGGGATCCACAGAGGTGCTTTAAATCTGCATTGCAGGTGGAATCAGTGTTTCAGGGACATATCAAGCAAACATGCATACCAACAAAGCTACAGTCAGCAGGCCTGGATCTAGACTATGCTACAACAAACAAGGTGTACGACTTCCAGTAGGTAACAGTGCATATATGCAGGCACTATAAGCCTGTACTCAGAAAGTCACAGGTCAGATGGGCTGTGTCCAGCCCCACCTCCCACAAGTGTACAGACCATGTACCTTCGTAATGTAGAATAACTGGCCTGAAACCCAAATGCTCATACCTGAACTAATACACATTTCGAATAACAGACACTGAGCCATCACTCAGCAGTTCCAAGCTTTGTAGGATGTATGCTACCTGTCCTGGCACCACAGTATCCTTGACATGTATGGAGACTCTCCCTCCAGTCATAGTAAGTTCTGTGTTTTGGGGCTGTCATGCATGGTACGAGGTGTGACCTTGTAGTGCTAGGGTGCTCTTGTGAGTCTTGAACCTGTTGTGTATTACTGCACAGATATCAACATCCTCAAACATCCTCATTGCAGAGTCAAGTGTGGACAGCATGCAACTTGCAGTTGACATGTCCATCATTGAGTATCAATACTTACATTTTCTTATCCCCTGTGCTACCTATGTAGGTGGCCTTCTGTTGACAGCCTCACCACCAGTATCCAAAGATGTGCAGACATTACACTATGGTAATTACTATGGGTGTACAAAACAATACAATGACATTCATACTGTAACTGCATCAGGCATGCTGGGATATACCCACAATGATATCATTACACTGTACTGTTGACAACATGATACTATTACTACACTTCTATGTAGTCACCCTGTGCATCAGCACCATGTTAACCTGTTCCTGCACCGATGTTACAGAATGCAGGAGGTGGCACAGTTTCATCATATGCACAGGGTGTGTACTTGGTATGCCTGAGTCTGCCACTGATACAACCAATTGACATGTCTGCGTGTGTGTGTTGGTGAGGACAGCAGTACAAGATGGGGCAATGTTGATGCAGTATGTGTGTGTGTGTGTGTGTGTGTGTGTGTGTGTGTGTGTGTGTGTGTGTGTATGCGGTAGCCCTAGTGTTATCAATTCACATGTGTGTATGCATGCACACAGTTCCACCTCATGGCTGCCATATACAGGTGTTTGTGGACAGCCACAGACTGTACCTGCCAGGTCATACAGATCACTGTCTCTGGGCATGGACACGGTACCTGTGCCTGGAAGGGGTGCTACGGACAGTATCAGGTACTAAGCCAGACTGGGTACTGTCATCAGAAGCAGGTGGTTGGTGACTGGAGACAGGTCCCTGTTGGGAATGTCCAGAGCCATGTGCATGTGGTCTCCTGGGGCGGTCTGATGACAGCACAGGCCCAGCATTGCTGAGGCTGCTGCTGGCACTATGGGAGCAGCCACGGGCCAGTTGTCATCTGCGATGGCTGCCAGCTGCTGCTGTTGCTGGCATACGCCCACGTCGACGCCTCAACCATCCACCATTGCCCTGGCTCATGGACATGTAGTTGTGAAACAGATCTAATGCGTCCCCCCAATGTCTGTCAATGACCTCGGTGAAATTACAGATGGCAGCAGCAACATCACGCATACTGTCACTCATAGCTGTGCGGCATTCTCTCAGCTCTTTCAGACCCTGTCTGGTGTACCATTCCATGCGTGACTGTGCCTGCATTACAGCCCGAAACACAGCTGAGGTTGAAAGACCTCTGTGGGCACGTCTGACAGGGGCAGTACACCCACGGATGCTCCCACGAGAAACCCTGGACATCTGCCTGTGTGGTACCATGTCAGGACCCTGGCCATGGCCGCTGTGTCGGGATGCATGTGCCACCGATACCACATTACCATGGTCAATGCCCACTGTATCCTGTCCATCACCTAGGGACATTGGTCACAAAGGATGTATTGGCAGGATGACTGTGCGCATTGATGGGGTCGACAGCTGTGTACTGTCAATTGGCTGACCAACGACGGACCCTGGCACACCTCCCTGTGCCATTACACAGGTATCATCATTATCACTATCCATGGCAGCTGATTCAGGTTCCCTGCTGCACAACACCAGAGCAGCACCAGAACCTGTGTGAGTAAGACAGGAAACACAGTTTACAATGTGTACACAATGTCACACTGATACACATATGCACACATGCACACAGGGCACATGCACACATGCACACATGCACACATGCACACAGGGCACATGCACACATGCGCACATGCGCACATGCACACATGCACACATGCACACAGGGCACATGCACACATGCACACATGTACAAATGCACACATGCACAGATGCACACAGGGCACATGCACACATGCACACATGCACACATGCACACATGCATGCAGGGAACATGCACACATGCACACATGCACACATGTGCACATGTGCACATGTGCATATGCACACATGCGCTCAGGGCACATACACACATGCACATATGCACACATGCACACTTCTCAGTAGTATGAGATATCAACACACAGACAGAAACACACCTGCAATCAAACACATAGCACTACTGCTTTAGCCTATTATTACTATTAGTATCAAGAGTATTGAAGGTAATGTTATTACACACTCACCAGCATGGATAGGCTGCCTTGCTGTTACACCAGAGGGACCTTCAGAAATGAGACATTTATTGTCAGTGGCCACAACTGTGCCATTGATACTGTGAGTATGATACAGTTCAGTAGTACAACAGTTGGCTTCCACAGGTCTACTGCTGATATTGAGAATATCACTCTTGCACAATAATTACCAAGATAACAGCTACAAACTGAGGACACACCTCACACATGCATAAACTAACAGTGTACAGAACAGTCAACTATACATATGGCATGTTACCTGAACGCTCCGAGTCCTGCTGCTGGGTGGCTCTAGCCTCCATCATTACGCATGTATGCTGCTGCTGTTGTTGCTGTTGGGCTGGAGCCACAACACTTAGGAGTAGTCCCTCCAGTCTCGTGAGGGAGGGATGTATAGCCACCCCACCACCTGTGGCCAGCTGCTGCCTGTGGATATCCAACACACGCTGATGGACATTTCTAATTAAATTACTGCAGTGATGGCGTACCTGCTCATATGTCCGGTTATGTGTGCCTATGTCATTTACCTGATGGACCAGGTCTTGCCACAGTGCAGCCCTCTCCTGCTGGTTCTGGCTGGTGCAGGAAAAGAGTATTGTGAAATCCCGCACCAGGCTCTGGTGTATCTCCTCATCCTCCACAGCGGAGTACACAGGGTTTCGCTGGTGAACCATAGCCCTGAAAAGGAAAAGAAAAATATGTCAGCAATATATGTCATTAAAATATGGCACACATAATACACATAATACTCAACTGTAGTGATATAACTTAACCCCCATATATAGCATCTGTCTGTCTATTGGGGGATACACATGTAAATGACCAGATATCAGTGCTCAGATGACAACTGTGCAACAGTACCTGGCACACTCCATATGACAGACTAGTATACTCCAGCAGTCAGTGCACTGGTTCAGGTCCAATGCACAACCTCACACTGGGGGTTTGTATCAAGGTACTGTATGTGGAACATTATCAACCCATGCACTGCATGCAATGCACATTACATATTTCACTGGTAATGCACACTACTCTTACTTGCCATAACCCTACCTACACCACAGTCACATACAGGGTAACACAGCACAACATATGGCAATGTAGTATGTTTTGATTGCAATACCTCACACATCTGTCTCTGGCCTCACACCAAGGACACACACTACCATGGCAGACAGACAGTCATGGTGAGCAATCACACCAGTACATAACATGCACCCAGTCACTGGCATACTCATTCCACCTCACATATTTGGTTTGTAATGGGTTCGTGGGTGTGCATTGTGTCTTAGGTAGGTAGTATGCTATTGGCCCTCAGCCTACAGCAGCATACTGTTATGCTACCCTGCCCCTTGTGACACATGTGATGTGATCGTACCTGCTCCTGTCCAACAGTTACACAGGGTGACTCATATGGCATATTACCTATCTGCATAACATTCAGCAGGGGTATGTCTGACATCTACTCATGGGGAGCCTTGCTTCTTAATGCTGTGTGGTTTACTCCAGGGTATGTCTTATCTGTGGGTAGGGACCTGTACCTCCACCATGTGCTCTTTACTGCGGTGACAAGGATGACAGACATAGGTAATTTGGGTTGTGGATGTTGTGAGATGTTACCATGGTTGTTGGACAATTGTCATGGGTGTGACTTCACTATGTATATCCAGCAGTGGTAACCTCTATGTAGGTAGTCTGGGTGCGCTCTGTGGTCTTGTCAGTCACTCTACATAGGTAATGTATTTGAGTGCATTGACAGAGTTACTTACGTATGACTGTGTCCTTCTCCCTATTTGTAGCTGTCATGGGAGGTACATACCGTGTAGGACATTGTGGGGTGTAGAGGAGTACAGTGACCTACATGTCCATAGCTGACACACAGTGTCTGCTGAGACATAACATGTACAGGTATTACAGGACTAGTGTGCCACTGTGTATATCAATGGGGAGCCTATTGTACACCTGTTGTCCCTGTTCTCCCCTGACACATGCAGTGGTGGGCAGGCATGCACATATGTGGTGGTTACTGGTGTCCGTGTTTTGGAATGGGGTATGGTACTCCAGTATATACACTGGTGTTCACTCCATGCCTTTGTCACCAGACACCTGTTGCAATACATCTGCACACATGTGCCTCACTCAGTATATATATATATATATATATATATATATATATATATATATATATATATATATATATATATATATATATATATATATATATATATATATATATATATATATATATATATATATGTGTGTGTGTGTGTGTGTGTGTGTGTGTATATATATATATATATATATATATATATATATATATATATATATATATATATATATATATATATATATACATATATATATGGCTATAGATATATAGATATAGATATGGGGAGAGAGAGAGAGAGAGACAGAGGGAGAGAGAAAGTGAGAGGTGTTGGGACAGAGAAAGAGATAGTCATATACAGACATATCTGTAGACAGTCAGATCTGTCTGTATATGTATATGTATCTACATATATCTATAGATGTATGTGTATATTACATATATCTGTACGTACATATTCTATCAATCTTGATGTCTGTGCAGTAACTGAAACCTGGTTCAAGGCTTCTGTGAGCACCCCAGTGCTACCAGGCTATACATCACATCATGCTTTTCAGCCACAAAACTTGGGCCAAACCATAAAGGGAGGGGGAGTGTTCATATTCATCATGGACACCCACACCTCCAGGTTAGTGGCAACACACGAAGCATCAGAGACCATCCAGGTGCAACTAACCATAGGCAAAACTGCTATACAACTGGTAGCATGTTACAGACCACCCTCCCAATCTTAGGAACCCCATTCAGTCTTCCTGAAGACATTGGAGGATATGAATGTCTCACCAAACACCATCATATTGGGAGACTTCAACTACCCTAACATAGACTGGGTGCATTATTCTAGCCCAAACACCCTAGCCCAAAGGTTCCTGGAATTCATAAATTCAAATGCAATGGAACAGCTAGTCACCTCTCCCACAAGGGAAGATAATATACTAGACCTGATCATCACAAACATGGAGACAATGTGCTCCACACTGGCAGTATACCCCTCACTTGTGAGATCTGACCACAAACTAATCACCCTGGATATACATATCCCACCTCCACCCTCAACACAAAGGACTACAGTGAAAAACTTCTCAAAAGCCGACTTTACACTTCTTAAAACTGAGATGGTATCCTTTAAGCCCACTGGGCCAGTGGAAACCACATCCCACAATGCAGAATCCTGCACAAATGCTTTCTACGGACATCTCCAAGACTGCATGGATCATGCAATCCCAAATAAAACCAAGGCCCTCCCCACCAAGGGCAGGCATCCTGTCTGGTGGACCCCAGCCATAAACAAATTGTATAACAAAAGAAGGTAGCTACTGCATGACAGAGCAAAATCCCATGCAGAGAAGGCATCTGTGATCAGCACTAGTAGAAAGCTACATTCTCTCATAAAATCATCCAAGGCCAACTTTGAGAGAAAAATCGCTATGGACACTAAAGATAACCACAAGGCCTTCTCCTGCTATGTTAGAAACCTGGGCGGAAACCATCAGATATGTTCAGAGTTAGTGCACAATTACATAATATACACTGAACCCACAGATATTGCCAACATTCTGGCAGACAGGTTCAGTGCAAATTTTTCCCCTCCCTCACCCCCAAAAGAGGAAATACTTATCCCAGCTGAATGTAACCTCCCTGTCATCCCAGATGTCCAGGTGAGAACCACCCTCAGCAAAGCTTTAAACACAGCATCACTAGGACCTAACGGTATCCCGGGTTGTGTGCTATGTGAACTCCAAGAGGAGCTAAACCCGCACATAAAACTGCTATTTAACCATAGCCTTATTACAGGATATCTACCTGAACACTGGCGTAAAGCAACAGTAGTCCCACTCCACAAAGGAGGCACTTCTACAGACCCTGGTAACTACCGCCCCATACGCTTAACCAGCCTGGTCTGCAAAGCTATGGAAAGAATCATTATGGAACTCATAAACAGAGATATTGGGGACTTACAGACACTTGATCCCAACCAGTTCGGCTTTGTAAAGGGCAGATCCTGCCTTTTGAACCTGGTTGACTTTTCTGAAACAGTCACTAGAGCCATTGAAGAGGGCAAAGCAGTCCATACAGCCTACCTGGACTTGACTAAAGCTTTCGACACAATACCCCACTCCGGCATCATAGACAAGCTCAACAGCTGAAATGTAAATCCATATGTCACAAGATGGGTTGCAAACTGGCTAAAGGATAGAACCCATAAATTCAAAATCACTGGAGCCATGTCAGACTCAAAGCCAGTCACAAGTGGTGTCCCACAGGGATCTGTCCTGGGACCCCTCATGTTCGGCATTTATTTCTCAGATGTGGAAGCAAACTTGGGAGGGTTGTGGCTGATAAGTTCGCAGATGACTGCATACTAGGCGCCATAGTCGATACACCAGCTGACACATACATCCTACAGAAAGGCCTCACTGAAACGGACAACTGGTGCCAGAGTCATGGCCTTAAACTAAATGCCAAATAATGTATAGTGATCCCCTTTGGGAAAAACAAAGTTCCCACAAAGTATCACATAGACAGTAACCCACTTGAGTATGGAGAAAGTAATCAGAGACCTGGGGACCCAAGTCGATAGTGACCTCTCATTTGACACCCACATTGCCAAAGTGGTTAGAAAGACTTTCTACCTTGCCCACCTTATCATGGAGGGATTCACATCCAGATCAAAGGAGGTCATTGTACCCCTATACTCCTCCCTTATCAGGCCCATGAATGAGTACTATGCCCCATTTGGTATGTACCTCACCCGGCACTTGCAACAGCTAGGGAGACCCCAAAAGTATGTCACCAAGAGGATCAAGGGTCTCCAACATATGTCATATGTCATACGCTGCCAGACTAAAGAAACTCCAGCTCTATTCAGTAGCATACTGCCTACTTAGAGGTGATCTGTGCCTGACGTACAAGGCCATATCCAATCAGGAATTGATGGACATGCTCCACCTCATATAATCCAAATCCATCAGAACCACGAGAGCTAAAGATTTAAACCTCAGCACAAATATGAATAGGACATGCTGGAGGGACAGATTCATAACTCAGAGGCTTCCCATACTCTGGAACAGAATCCCAGTTCATGTTAGGCAGAACCCCTCACTGACTCTCTGCATGTGAAATCTTGACAAGTGGATGGGAGATCGTAGGTTTACCCCAGGGTTCATCTCTGTGTCACTACTAGACAGAGGCACAGTAAACTAATTCTATTATGTAAGGGGGTCTTCACTGTGTCACTACTAGACAGAGGCACAGTATTCTAAATCTATTTTGTACACTTTTGTACCATTACATGGGGTGGCGAAAGCCACATCACTATGGCTAGGCTTATAAATGCCCCAGGGCAGATAGCCTAGTACTAAACTATGAAACTGTGAAACTATATATGTATATGTATTTCTACATCCCTCTCTATCTATGTATACATATATGCATATTATATATATACATATATATATATATATATATATATATATATATATATATATATATATATATATATATATATATATATATATCTCGATGATAGATAGATATATATATATATATATATATATATAAAATCCTTTTTAGTTCCACATATGTATACACACACTAACATACTGATGAACATCCATTACTGTACAACCTACATTGTACATTGCACTACAACCTACATTGATATGTGCACATAGCTACCTTCACATACTTATGTATGTACAGCCTTCAGTGACAGTTGCAGTATGTCCACAGCCCTATGTACATCTTCATATACAAAGATACAGACCAATAACACATATGGAGGGTTCACAGTATGTAGACTATTATATTAGTACTTTACATTACCTGTGTTTGTTGCAGCTGTTTGCGCTGGCTTTCAGATAGTTGGCCTGCTGTCAACTTGTTTGTTTTGTTGTTACTTTTTTTTTTCTTTCTTTCTCTTCTCTTTCTCTTTGTCTTTCTCTTTCTCTTTCTCTTTCTCTTTCTGTTTCTCTTTCTCTTTCTCTCTCTCTCTCTGTCTATACCAACAGAGGGTTCAATGAAAGTATTGCATGTGTGGACTGGGGGTACAGGATGCTTTTGTAGGTATCTGCAAATGTCCATGTGATGGCCTCTGCACCAATTGTTAGCCAGCATTTACTAATTGCATGCAGCCTGTTGTGTAGTGATTGCAGTTCTCACTGTGATTTCAGGACAGTGCTATAAAAAGGTTTGTTAGGTAGGCATAGCCCTTTCAGATTATCAGGGTGGGGACCATGGTGGTTTGCTGTGGACACTGTTCTGTGAGTGTAAGGGTTGGTATGTCTCTCATATTTCAGGCTGTGTTGTAGACACTGCAATGCATGTTGTACTGTAACCTGAGTATTCCTTCCTCCAGTTTCCTCTTCTCAGTGTGTATGTAAACTGACACCTATGGCTAGTAATACTGTGTATATGGGTGTGTGTGCTTTCCTGTGAGAATTGTGGTTTAACTGGTATATAGCAGTGGTTCTTGCAATCTGTTGCTATGGCTTCAATATTTGCCCTTTACATTCACTCCTTGTATGCCTGCTAGGTGTCTTTCCTGTAATGTGTTGCTATGGATTTCCTATTTTCCATTTACATTCACAGCTTGTAATGCTTGCTATATCTGTTTGGTCAGCAATTCCCTATGTGTTTGTTGCGGTAGGGTGGTACTGCATGCAGTGTGGTCTGGTCATGGTGTGGGCCTTGACACTTAGAAGGGTATTTGATCATGCTGCTGAGCAGGCCTCAGATACTCTCAGGTGCATCTTTTATCAGCCTCATGGAATGGTACATATCAGTGGGATACACCCATGAAGTATTCTGATATTCTGCAGTTGTAACTGTGGGTTATTTTGAGCATATGTATTACTACTTCATTTGCGATGTGCAAGTGGGTCATACTTTCAGTAATTCATAGTTACCATTGCATGTGTTGTAACACCTTTCTACCTACTGTTAGTACATTTCACAGGGAGTCAGTGGGGCACAGTTGACATTTGTTTTCAAATCAGGGACATCCCTGTAACTCAGTCACAGTTGCTATGTCTGGGCTCTTAACTATTCAACTAGGGCAGTGTTTATCCTGCTCTGAGTATGTGTGTGGCTTGCCAGGTGCTACTGTGACATTATTACCTACTAGCTACCAACTAGCATGGCTGTTTCTCTTCACACAGTACTATTTTACAAATCCACTAGATTTGACAGTAAATATACATGACATGCTTTGTGTACAGACTTGCTATATTCCCTTTACATTACTTCCTACTATTTCATGATATATTCCTTTCAGCACAATGTTCTTGTACAGCAGTCATGGCTTAGTGGTAAGTCATGCAGACTAATGTTTCCAAGGTTCTGGGTTAGAGACTGACAGAGGAATTTTATTTTGCTGCTGAGCAAACTACAGGCCTTGTCATTCAGAGTGACTAAGGCACTTTTAAGCAGTTGTAAGCGGGTTAGCGATGGTTTGTGCGGAGCTCATGCATGCGCACTGATGCTTAGCTTCGCGCACACACGCTTAGCTAAGCACACAGAAGTGCATTCCCACTTACTACTGCTTAAAAGTGCTTACTCTCGTCACACCCGCGCTAATTTCTTTTAAAGAAAAAAAAATGGGGAGATAGGAAAGTGGTGAAAAAGAGGGCACAAAGAGGATAGGACAGTAGGAAAACAAGCTCAGGTTTTGCAGGAGGGATGTAGGAAAGGCCCATAGCTGTCCATTTCTTTATCAGCAACAGCTGCGCATATGTTTGTAATTTGGTGTGAAATTTGAAACATTCCACCCCTGAGAGAGGGGTGAGGACAACAATATTTGTTGTACAGCCAATTGTAATTGCCAGTTTACATGTCCAGCAGACATGTGTGCGAAATGGGCAGCTATGTATGGGGCATAATTTTTTTGTGGGTACAGAGTGCCCCTTTTTTTTTTCAGGTGAGAGTGGTATGTCAGGTACTGGAAGTAGGTATAGCTGGGGAGGTAGGTAGGGAAGGTTAACAGACAAGACAAACAAGATGCATACAGGGGTGGTGTATGACACATGTGGGGGGATACACAATTGATGGGGATGGATGTTTGGATATCTCGAGCCCATGAGCCCACAGATGGCAACAGTGCAACTGAGATCCCCACCCATGGGCAGTTGCCACTGTGCCTTCACTGCCCAGGATGGGGCTGTGCTGGGGGCTGTGTAGGATGGGCAGCAGGCACACCCATGAGTTGTGCCACCTGTGCCTCAAGCTGGCGTAGGGGCCCAAGCACAGCAAGCCTGATCTCCCTACGCACCACAGTCCGGACACTACGGAGGGTGAGTGGATGTTCTCCTCTGGCCAAGCTTGCAGAGGGGGGATGAGTCCCATCCCCTGCAACGCTTCCACCCGCAGGTGGCACAGGTCCACCGGAGGAGGATCTGGCCTGGGCACTACTGCCAGGTGCACTCGCCAGCTGAGGTGGGAGAGGTGGGTCCGCTGGAACCAGCCTTCCCTGTCGTCCTATGTTTTGCATTATTTTATGACAGTTTGGGTTAGTAATATACAATACCGTTCACAATTAGTTGTAACAGCATGCATTAGTATTCCCATTAACCAAACACCCATAAATTCAAGCCATTGAACAGCAAGCATAACACATGCATAATTTGAACAACAATACACAATCCAACAACATGCAGGGTTGATTGATGGCAACAGGCCATCAGGTTTGGATGTATGAACAGGGCACATGCATCAACGTACATGCAAATATGTATGAACCAACAGGACAAATGTCCAGGGGAGTTAATTGTGAATACACATACCCATTTCATGTGGTTACAGGGTAGGGTGAAGAAATATTTCATTAACAACTTCAAATACCTATACATATGCTGTACATTTCTACTAGCTGCAGATATATACACACTACAGGTCTGACTACAGTTTCCTATGTGTAAACCTATGCATGTTGGTGATGGGAATGTTACTGCTACATTAATATACATTGCATTTTTATTCATACACATTCATATCTGGCTCTGTTCAGCTACAGCATCCTGCTACATTTGATTTATATGGCTCTAGACAACTGTGGATGTTTGGTATTTCATACAACCATACTATCTGCATATTGCAAACGTACAGCAACATATCCAAATTGTGGGACACACATTCCAGCTTCAGTACTTTATTCCACACATTTCACTGTTTGGTTGTGCCTGTCACATTAATTTCATTCTGTACTGACTGCAGTATACTTTATTCAGGAGTTATTACAACTTTATTGGTGGATTCATACCTCTTTCTCACACTCTCACTTGTTTTATTTTTACAATTCAGGATGGTACTTAATTCTAGGCTTTATTGACATGTTTTACTTGGTTACAACAATCCTTTCCAACAGTCTCACTTGTGTCATGTTTCAAATTTTAAACGGGGATATATTTCACACGTGTTTTACTCAGCTTGTGTAGCTGTAATTTACAGCCTGCTGCAGGTTATGTACTGTTACATTACAGGTGGAACATCTTTATTTCCAACTGGTTTCATTTTTATTTTTGGATTACAGGATGCATCACACTTATGTAATCACACAGTACTAGCAGAATCTCTCTTACACTGTTACTTGCACTTTTTATTAATAAGTGACTACACTGCACTCTTTTGCAAGCTGTCATACTTATATTTTTTAAAAGTTACAGGGAGAGAATTACTAACCTGCCTGGTGGCGCAACCACACAAGCCTATCGGCATAGGCTCGACGATTCATCGAACGGACACCTGCAGCTGTAATATAAATTAAGTAATATTGGAATACACATCTCCATAATATCAGCTAGGTTAATTTCTTACATAAATAATTACATGTAACTTACTCAGTAGTGGGGCTTTGGGCATTTGCCGGGCCTCCTGGATCCAACGGTTCAGTTGGTCCTGCTTCCGTCTCTTCAGGTCCACATGGTGGTGACGGATCTGTTCACCAGTTCTTGGTTTTCCTGTGGCACTGGTGAGATCATGTGCCAACCGGTCCCACGCCTCAGCCTTGTATGCTCCCCACAGGACCTGGCCCTGCATGAGTTGGGCCTCATGATCATGGATGAGGAGCCAAACCATATATTTGGAATCCACAATGCCCCACCTCTGTGCTCGGAACAACTACCCTCTCCTACTCCTGCCATCCTGACTGCAAATCGATTCCACAATCAGTTATGCTGTATATTCCCGCCTATGGGGCTTATATATGCCGTTTTTCCCACACTTATCTGTGATTGGCCATTTTGAAAATGTATCAGCTTCACAAAACCTGCTTTGTCATGCTTCTCTTTCCATTCATTCCTATATATATGCTAATACTGCATTTCTAAGAGCAACTGTCATGTCTTAGTGGTTCAGTACTTTGACTATGGTGCATGGTATCCTGAGTTCAAGCCTGGCCATTGCTTTGTTTTTTTTATGACTGTCTACACAAGCTAGGAGGTGTGTCTGTGTAAAGGCAGTTTTGATACAGCTTGCTCAACATTGCCCGCCGGTTATCTTGTTGGCGTGGTGCGCAGCTCCGCGCAAATGGGTTATGCTGGTTTACGCGTCATTTGGCTATCAGCACACATATTATACTCAGCTCAGCTATGGGCACACATTTTCAGCATGTTACAGCACTGCACAACCCCGGGCACTCATTTTACACCTGTTAAACCACTGCTCACCTACGGGCAGATATGCTCAGCTTGTTAGAGTGTAGCTCAGCTGTAGGCACTTCTGACATTTTTTTTTTATTATCTCACATTTCTTTAAAATACATGGCCCATTTCATTACATTTTACATAAAATATAATTTTATATATGTACATATATGTCAGGGAATTGTTTCGTGCTTATTTCACTAAAAATAAAAATTGATGTTGTGGGGGCTCAAACTATGACTGCCTCCTCTTCAGCCGATATCTCTACCGCTATGCTATTGCTTCTTGGCTTACTTTGCATATTTAGATCTTATATGCTTTTCCACTGACTGCTAACTGTGGCTAAGCGGCACGCCCAGCAAAGCGCAATTACGGGCAAACATCTTTAAAACTTACAAAAAATATATAACATGTTCATTTTTACATTTTATGTTTATAGTCTGTGGGGGCATGTGTTGTGTTGTCTTTGTTGACATTTACGCAGACTCTCTCATGGGGGTTTACTTTTGGGACTGTTACTCTTCAGGGGGCATGTCCATTTGCAGGACTTGCCCTGCGGACACGCCCCCTACTTTCTTACACGGACCATGTTAGCCTTGGGTGTGAGTCAGCATGCCTTCATAAATATGCATGGCATGCTGTCGTCACACCGTTTAACTGCAGCCTCCGTGTAAGACTTGTAACTCTTACACAGAGGCTTCATGAATCCTGCCCAGAGTATACAAAACTACATTAATCAAATGACATAATATTTACATATTACTGCTTAAAGTTAACATTACTTTAGTTTAATTACACGTGGGTATAAATGGTTGACCTTTAATATCATTTGAAAGTATATACGTACATTGTTTGGTATATGGTAACTTTACTAGTATGCTGAGTATAGTACTTTTGCAGGTTGGTGCTGCTTGAGATAGAAAAGTCACTAGGACAACTAGGAAATAAACTGGAGATTGTAAAAATTATCCAGTAACAGACAGTGAAGAAAAAGGAGGTTGTAAGGGGGTGGTGAGTGAGATAGGTATGAGAAGGGAGCAGAGTAAAAGAGGAAATAGTTTTATGTGGCTATACATGTTAAGAGAAAAAGAGGCTTGCAAATTATACTCGGACTGTATGGTGACAGATTTTATAGTATAAAAGTATTGTGATACATCAGTAATAATGACAGGGAGTAGAGGTCACAAATAAATATAACTGAGTCTGAAACTGGTTAGTGAGTGGTTTATTTATGATGTGATTACAGGTACATGTAGATTAGTGCAATGTTATAGTTAAATTATATTTAGGAATAGGTATAACCTGCAGTAGCACATGAGCAAAGCCAGTTCTTTTCAAGTAAGTTTGAGCTTAGAGTACCAAACTCTGGAGACATAGTTTTACTATAGTGAATTGCCCACACCTTTATTGGATTTAGTTGTGAGTGATAGCGACTGTTTACTGGCTCTTGTGTGTATGTTATAGAAGTATATGTTGAAGTGTGGGGCATTTCTATGGTCCTTAAATGAGTTTATGGGCAATGAGTAGTTGGGTGATGATAAGTAATAGGGGCATTCTAACAAGTCTAATGCTTTTGAAGTGCAGTGCTGGGTTTTGAGGGGGGGGGCTTAAGCTTTTTTTATTATAGCTTAGCTTCAGTTTTGTTTTTATCAGTTTTCTTCAGGTTTTTTAGTTTTGGCAAAGCATACAGAAGGGATGGGAAAAGGTGTGTTTTGCCTATAGCCTGTCTGCTAGAATCCATAAGGTGTTGATTGGCCAGGTCTATATCACATAGGCGAAGTTCCATAACTCCGAAAACCTAATGGTTGAACCATTATATTCAAAGTTACAAAACTTCAACTATGGAAAAAAAAAGAAAAAAAAAGAATGGACAACAAAATTAATTGTTGTAAGCAGGGTGGCAAGGCCCCCCCTGCACCCCCATATGGGGAGCTGTGCCCCCCCACACCCCCCCTACTTAAATATACCAACTCTGAGATCACACCACATTGAACAAAATGGAAACGTCCACTGCGGTGGTGGTGCTGCGGTAGCGTTGTTGCCTCACAGTTAGACGTTGCCCGTTCGATTCTTCAGTTAGCGCGTGCCGCTGTGTGCGACATGCGATGTTCGGAATGGGTTCCTTGAAGGTTGTGTTAGGTGGCCTGGCAAGCCAGCATAAAAAACTACTGCAATCACGGAGGACCGGTTCGCTGTGCCGACGAACCGAAAAGGAAAAAAAGAAAAAGCGCATGCGCACTTATGGAGATGTCCATTCAAATGCTCAAACTATTACAAATTCGTACTTATGGTCTCGACCATATGTGATTTGAACTTGTAAAAGTTCGACTGTGTGGTAGGAACCCTGTTTGGCCCTATAGAAGGAGACTTGTTTCATGTGTATTTTTTGATGAGTTGTAATATGTGCCGGTTGAATTTAACTTTTCATAAATTAGGACCCCTTATATTTTAGTTTAACAGACTGTTACTGTTGCGGTGTTGTTGACTGAGTGAATGTGGATGGCTGACTTTGGATATGACTATTTTTTGGACTAAAAACATTAGTTTTGTTTATTTGGGTTCAGGTGTAGGTGAGATTTGGACAGCCAAGATTCTATTGCTGTGAAAAAGAGCTAGGTGATTTCTAGTAGTTAAGGATGGTGGAGGCAGAGCAGATGAGGGGGAGTCATCTACATATTGAACTACACTGGTAATGTTTGTTGTGGTATGCAATTTGTGAATACATTGAGAAAAAGTGGCTCTAGAATTGACACCTGTGGGACACCTAGAGTGACTGGCATAGGTGGAGAAAGTATGTATTGCCATTTGTTGGCATGTTATCTAGAGGACAGTTAGCTGTGAAACTGGGACAGGTAGGACTGACTGAAACTGAGGGAGACATTCTAAGAGGAGCTGTTCATGAGACACAGTGTCAAAGATTTTTGAGAAATATATGAAGAGGGAAAACACTAGATTGCTTTCTTTTCTATACTGTTTGATGGTATTTGAGAAACCTAAGAAGGCAGTTGTAATGTTGTGATTGGGTCAGCAACCAAGCCATGTCTTGTATGGAAGGCTATTATTGTTGAGGTGGTCACTAAGTTGTGTATGGGTACATCATTCCAATATTTTAGATAAGAGGGATAGAACAGCTGTGGGTCTGTCATTAGATAATTCAGTTGCGCTACCACATTTGTGTAATGGAATACTGTATGACCTTTTCCATGTGGCAGGAACATAGATTTCTGTTATAAAGTGGCTAATTAGTATAGAGATGGGCAATGCCAGAGCATCAGATGCCAGCTTTAGGAATTCAGCTGCCAGACTGTCAACTGCTAGGGTAGTTGGTTTTAATTTGTCTTGTATTTTTTATTGTGGAGGTTTGGATTATTTTAATGGCAAAGCTATGATAGGTTGATAAGGTGTGTGGACCTGATTGTATATTTTGCCAGAGTACAGGTTGTTTGCTAATTAGGAATTGAATTGCATAGCAATATTGTCATTGCTGTTATTTGTTGCAGATGTTGGGGTGGGGAATTGACTAGGGTGAAGAAGTTTTTTTAAAGAATACCAAAATAGTTGGGGATTATTTTGGTGTTTTTTTCGACGTACAGAGTAGTAGCATTTTTTTTATCTTTTTGCATCTTTTTTTTCAAGGTTTCTAAGATGTCTAAATGTTTTTTTTTTTATGTACCATAGTTTCCATGCCTTGTCACTTTGTTTAAGAAAATCCCAAGTTTTCTTTGTAAGTAGGGTGTTACAACAGATTTCACTCTGTTTGATCTCACTGGAGCCATTTTGTTTAGGATATTAAGGAATGTACTGCTACAGTGTGAAATGGCATCACCAATTGTAGAGTTTTGAGTATATTCCAGATACAGAGATGAAGGATGACATAACTGTGTTTTTGTTAAACTTTTTCATATTACTTGTATGGTTACATTTTTATTGATGTATTTAATATTAGTCATTGTCTTGATATAAATGTTACAAGATGATTTCTGATATTATTGGGTGAGCATTCTATAAGATTTATGATACAGGTTTTATTGGTTAAGATCCAGTTAAATATGAAACATCTGTTCTTTTTTATGAAATCCTGTGTTAGCTTGAATTAATTTTGAGAAACTGTATAGGTGCATGGAGTTTAAGGGAGTGCCTGAGTTATATGTCTGTGAATTGATATTTAGGTCCCCTATAAATACAGTTTTTTAATGTATGTTAAAAGAGAGAGAAGAATCCACTGTAAACCACATAGTGCCAAATTGGAGTCAGGTACTTTAATATGCAACTTTGTAGTTTCAATTAAAAGCTTCCTCAGGCACATACACATTAAAAACAGTTACTAAAGCCATTTAAATAGATAAAAGTCATATGAGAAAACTCACATGATACAATTACACCCTCTGATGTAATTCTCTCAAATAGGGCTTTAAAGATACAAATTTATTTAGGCCTGGCAATATGTGAGCCTTAAGTAATAAGATCCAGCTATATTCTTCTAATTCAGTGCGTTGAACAATATCACCACCACATAGGGATTTATTAACTTGAGATAAAACCATAAATTAAAAATAGTGATTTTTTTTTCTGTACTATAATTATGGCTATAGAATGCATTTGTGTTAAGTTTCCTATTAATTTCAGAGAGATCACTACTAATACGATCTTTCTACCTTCTGTTGGTTTTCCCACATAATATACATCACATAGCTGGCAAGTAGATGGGTATATAATGAATGTTGGAACAACCTCTAAATATTATATATATTTAAGACCAATAAAGTAGGAATGTATAGATATAATTTATGTGTGCATTGTACTAGTATTAATACTGATAAGAGTTTTACCCATCCAGTCAATGACAAAATATTTTATGTACGAGTGTTTGGAAATTGTGATTCTAGGAACATTATATACTTAGCTACTTGCCAGCAATGTGATGCATATTATGTGTGAACAAACAACAGAAGGTTGAAAGATCATATTAGTAGCCATCTCTCTGACATTAATAGGAAACATAACACACATTCTTTGTTTTTCAGTAATTTGATTTCTTTCTAACTTCAGAATGTCTGCCTAAATACTTCATTCTTAAATTTTCAGGGTCTATGCATTCATTTCCCCTCAAGTGTTTTGCAGTGCTTTGTACAGACTCAGACACCTTGAGTGACATTTTTCCTGTAAAAACACAATTGAAATGTCTTCAATATCTAGTTGCACACATGGCAACTAGTTTGCAGTGACAAGCACTGTTCACATAGCTGAAAGCTGGATACTCCTGACAGTGATTGATATTCTCACTCCAACAGTTTAATCAATAAAAACGGTCTGTTGTCATGGATATGAACTTTCCTACTGTCTGCATTAATAGCTTGGTGGATATGGGCATCCTGAGGCAATGTAGAAATTGCCTCATGTTTACTAACAACCAGTTAATTCTCAAACAAACTGATACGGTATGTGAGAGATGTACTTACACAATATCACTGGAGGCAAAGCTCTCACATAAAAGTACTCATAATGTCAATAAGGTTGTCAGCAGTACACATGCTGCACCCATCACACACAGTTCAAAGAAGACATATAGACCCACATATACTGAGGCACTTACATGTAACCTTCCTAAACCACTAAGACCTCCTAGACAAAGTACACATAAGAAATACTCTCAGCAGCCCCAAACGCACTCTTTCAAAACAACACCCAAATCAACACATAGAGCTACATCTCATGGAGCTTCTACCTCTAAGTCCATAAGGCAAGTTACCACACACTCCAACATTCTAGTCATTGGAGACTCCATAGTGAGACACACTGATACCCTCTCACCAAGCTGAGTAAGGAGAAAGTTACAGTCAGTTGCTTATCAGAGGCTAGGATTTGCCACATTATGCATGCACTCAGGATATTGGATCACAATTACCAGTATGACTCAGTCGTAGTCCATGAGGGAGTAAATGACCTGCGACATACATCCCTAGACCATATGAAGAAAGATATCATAGAGCTCTTGGAAAATGTGTCTCAGGTTGGTATGATCCTAGCATTGATCAGCATTTTACCTTCTCTAAGGATGATGCCACAATATGAACAAAAGATGATTGATGTTAATAACTGGCTTATTTTCTGGTGCCATTCTAAGAGGTGCAATATTATTTGGCATGGAAGGAGATGGTCAACAGACCATGCTACTTTGCCAGGGATAGTCTGCACCTCTCCCTTCTTGGCTTTTGAATACTTATCAAAAAATATTGCCTTCCCTCATAGTGCCTTTTTTAGGCAATTCCAAACTGAAAGTACTTTCGACATATAGCAAATCAAAACCAAGAAAATCTAAAGGTATTACTGCTCAATGCTAGGAGCCTAAACAAAAAAATCCACTCCCTGGAAGCTCTCTTTTCCCTAGAGAATGCTGATATCTGTGCGGTCTCTGAGACGTGGTTTAAAGCCACAGAGAGCACACCAACAGTACATGGTTACAGTGCCCTTCCACACATTTAGGCCAGCTACTTCACAGGCAGGGACTAAAGGTGGAGGTGCCTATATTTACATCAAAAATAAAATTACTTAACAGCGGGTCAAACAGGACAATGCACTTGAGCTTCTCCATGTTCAAAGCACCATAGTTAAAAGCCAATACCACTTCCTTGCAAGCTATAGGTCCCTCTCTATGACCAAGGAAACCCATACCATTTATTTAAACTTATTAGAAACACTAACCATCCAACCCAATAACAAAACATATTCATGGGTGACTTTAATTACTCCACATTAACTGGGAATCCTATATGACAACAAACATACATGCACGGAGATTCCTGAATTTTGTAAACACAAACTCCCTGGACCAGATCATTAAAACACCAACCAGGGGTGCAACCATACTGGATCTGGTCCTCACTAATATGGGAGAGTGCTGCACTCCCCCTACTGTAATGCTTTCCCTGGTAAGCTCAGACCACAAAATGGTCTCCTTTGAAGTAAAAATAAAACCTGGACCCCCAGCTAAACAGGGAATATTCAGGAACAATTCTAAGGCTAATCTCCTGCTATTAAGTGAGAACCTGGCAAATTTTCAAGCCCCTATAAACCCTCAGAACACTTCTGGTGATGCAGAGCTGTTCACAGAAAACCCTGTACAAGCATGTTAATAGCTGCATAGAGGCAGCTGTATCCACCAGGAAGAAGTACAGAACTAACTCAAAAAACAAGCCACCCTGGTGGAATCACAAAATCAATCAGATGTATAACAGGAGGAAGAAAATCATGGCAAAAATTAAGAGGTGCAGCACCCAGCAGGATAAAAGTACTCTCAATAAACTAAACAAATGATTTAGAGGACAAATAAAGTCTACCAAAGCCAAATTTGAGGTAAGTTTGGCCTCCCAGGCCTAGGACAACCACAAAGCATTTGTTAGCTATGTTGGCAATCTCAAAGACAATACACAATTTTGGGCAGAGCTCATGGTAAATGGAGACACCTATACTGAGCCAGAAAATACAGCAAACCTCCTAGCTGATTAATTCAGCTCCATTAACTCGCCCTACTATCATGAGGGAACAGGTCCGTAATGCTCTCTCTAAGACCAAGAACACTGCATCAATGGGCCCAGGCAATATTTCAGGATGCCTTCTAAATAGCATGAAATATGACCTATTGGGGCCTCTGGAATTACTATTTAACTGTAGCCTACAAACAGGTTTTGTGCCTCATGAATGGAGAAAGGCAACAGTTATCCCTCTACACAAAGGTTGACCATCTACAGACCCTGGAAACTACAGACCCATAAGTCTCACAAGTCCTATATGTAAAGCTATGGAAATAATTATTATGGAGATGATCAGTAGAGATATAGTAAACCTCCAGACACTGTACCCAACTCAGTTTGGTTTTGTAAAGGGCAGATCATGCCTACTCAACTTGGTGGACTTCTTTGAGTCACCAAAGCAATGGATGAGGGCAAAATTGCTGACCTGGCCAAGGCATTTGACACAATACCCCACTCAGGCATTGTTGAGAAACTCATGATGTTAGGTACAAACCCGTATATCACCTGGTGGATAACCAACTGTCTCACAGACAGGACTCAGGAAGTTAGAACTGGGGAGTCCACCTCTACAAAGAGGCCAGTCACAAGTGGAGTCTCTCAGGGATCATTCCTTGGACCGCTCCTTTTTATCATTTATTTCTCAAAAGTCAAGGCCAATGCCAGTGCTCTCTGGCTGACTAAATTTGCAGATGATTGCAAATTAGGAGCTGTCATTGCATCTCACACTGACACAAATGTTCTCCAGGAGGGGCTTACACATACAAACAACTGGTGTCAGAGTCATGGACTAAAACTAAATGCCAAGAAAAGCAGAATAGTATCCTTTGGGAAGTTATCAACCCCTGGTAACTATCATATTGGCAACACACCCTTTACAGTTGACCCAGTGATAAAGGACTTAGGGACATACATAGATAGTAATCTAGCCTTTGATCATCATGCGTCTACAGTGGTGATGAAATAATTCTATATTGCGCAACTTATAAAAAAAAGTATGGCATCAAAGTCCAAAGAAGTCATTGTTCCACGATGTTTGACATTCATCAGACCTGTCATTGAATACAATGCCCTCTTTGGTATGTAACTAACCAGCCAAATCCAACAAATAGAACATCCACAGAGGTTCCTACTAAAAGAATATAGGACATAAGTAATATGTCCTGTGCAAACCACCTGTATTCTGTCTCCTACAGGGTTTTGAGGGGAGATCTATGCCTGGCATGCAAGGCATTGTCAGACCCCATTCTGATGGACCTCCTGCATATCCACAAACAAACAGTACCAGAATTACCCATTCTAAATACTTAACCCTTGCCTGTGATATAAATAGGACCTGCTGGAGAGATAGATATGTATCCCAGATACTACCCCATCTATGGAACAGGCTCCCCATCCATGTGAAGCAGAGTTCCTCCCTAATCCAATTCAAGTGCAACTTGGACAATTGGATAGAAAAATGGAAATTCATCCCTGGTTTGACACCTATGTCTCTGATGCAAACAGGAAGCCTGTAAATGGTTTATCACCCAGGCCCATGCTTACACTTATCAATTGTATCAGAACTTGTCAGAGATTTGGGATGCATGGTTAGGCTTACATAGGCCCTTGTGGTCATTAGCCTAGTAAACACTTATGAACCAATGAACCTATGAACCTATGAATCTATATAGGCATATATTATAGTACAAACAACACTCACTATTTTAAATGTATGGTTTTATCTCAAGTTACTGAATCCCTGCGTGGTGGTGATATTGTTCAATGCACTGAATTAGAAGAATATAGATGGAGTGTACAACTTAAGGCTCACATATTACTGGGCCATAATGAATTTGTATCTTTAAAGCTGTATATGAGAGAATTACATCAGAGGATGTAATTGTATCATGTCAGTTTTCTCATATGACTTTTATCTATTTAAATGGTTTTAGTAACTGTTTTTAATGTTTATGTGCCTGAGGAAGCTTTTAAGTGAAACTACAAAGTTGCATATTAAAGTATCTGACTCCCGTCTGGTGCTACATGGTTTCAGTGAATTCTTCTCTCTCTTTTGGCTGCTTGTATTTGTTTTCAACGTGATTTACCAGTGGATTATTCTTCTTTATTGTTTTCTTAATGTATGTTCTGTGATATCCAGTTGAATATTCCATCTACCGCTGGTAACTTGAAGTTGTACGAGAAATATTTCTGCTTTATTAAAACTGGGGGTTTAAAGTTATGAAGCCTACTGCCGATATTGTTTTCAGCTATACTGCCTCCTTGTTTATTTTTTCCATCCACCTTGTGTATGTTGAAACAGGCAGTAGAATTTCTTTATCTTTTATTTCTGATTTTAGCTAGTTTTCAGTTATTATGGCTATGTCAAGGGAGTATTGATCAAGAAATGCATTTAATCTTATTTGATATGCTTCTTAGTTCAGGTTTATGAAGCACAGCTTTGACCCCCAGATGGAGGGAAGTGGGGGACTGGATGTGTCAGATTTCTGATGGATGGTTGTGTTGTTTGTATATCACCGACTAAGTTTGAGTTTTGTATAAAATATTTGTAAGTGGTACAGCCATTTTGCTTTATGTTTAATTTTTATACTTAAAGGAGTTTGTTATGGCTGTATTTTTACATACTAAAAAGAAAGGTAATCTATGTATGTTTTTGAATAGAGATCTGGAGATATTTGTAGTCTTAGTGTGAGGTTGAAAGGAGAAGCTTGGGTCAGTTGATGGATGAGTGTGGTTGGATGGTAATTGAGCTAAAAGGGCAAGCAGTATAAGTATTCGATATATTGAGATCTTTTGGGGAAGTATAAAGAGAGGAAGAGATTCTGAGGTTATGGAGAGTGCAGGGAATTGAAGAATATATGGAAGTGTGGAAGTATAGTATTATGGTTGAATATAATATGTGGTTTTGTGTTGCTGTGTCGAAATGATGTAATTAGTGTCAGGTAGACAGGGTAAGGATGTAAGTATTTAACAGGAGAGCTGGGATGCTAGGATGGAGTCTTGAAGATATATGCCTAGATGTGATGGGGTGGGTGGGGACTGGGTGTAAAGTAAGGGAGTGGGGTGGGTCCAAATAGGAGCAAGAGCAAATGGAGCAGATTAGACCTTGGCTTTAAAAAGTTTTCTGTAAAAAAAAAAAACAACCAAAAAAAGGGAAAAACTATTGAAGTAGTGTCTTCTGGCAGTAGGTAAGTATTTATGTAAAACGATCACTGCAGGAGGACCTGTATTATTCAGGTACAGTATTAGACCAGCAGACTTACTGAGAAAATGATATACCTGCTAGGAGACTGAAAAGCTAGTGTTAGCTAATTTGCTTAGGAGAAAGAAACAAGCAAAACACACTCTATTGGTAGTAATGAAGGGATCCTGAAAAGAAGTTGTCTGAATTGAGCTTTTCCTTTATTTTATTTTATTTTGTTTGTTAACCAGGTAGTGTCCGACTGGGCCAGGTGCCCGTTTTCAGAGGAGACCCAGGGAGAAAAGCTTCACATTGTACAATACAATATAATACAGAACAATACAATGCATACAGCAGTAATTTATATACAAAGCAACTGGTTCCCTATAATTTAATTGAGTATGTGAATATCGAGCGCCTACATCGTTGAATAGTCACATACTCAAAATTTGTGAATTTTTTTTGCAGTACACTGAAGATTGGGATTTTTGCCCTTTCCTTACTGTAGTGCGGTCTCAGAGTAGGAATATATATTTAGCAGGGGCTGTGTAGGGTGCAGCCCCCCACAATAACTTCTTCGAGTACGTGAATATTTGAATATGTAAGCATTCGATAGTTACGTACTTGATGAAGTGTTATAGACGCAAGCAACTTGTTTATATACAGAACAAAACAAGTCCTAGTAAAAATTCAACAACGATACTTATTTTTCTTCTCCTTATAATTTAGTTATTTTTAAATTGGTTTACAGCTACTGTTGTCTATTAAATTTGTGGTTGTGGGAAACTTAAAGGGAGATGTTACTGACTGTTACAGATGGAGTATGTACATCATTCACAGATATAAGAAATATATTCCTATTGCCAGAGAAGCAGTATCAGTGGTTTGCTTACCTATGTATATTTATCTATTTAAAGCAATGGCTGCAATTAACTTTCAATTATAGGAACACCCAAAGTTGCTAGTTTGTTCTGATCTTGGTTGCTTTCTATGGATGCATCTATTATTTTGCTATTTATTTTTGAACAACATCTCTGCTGTTCTAATAAGACAGTTGGATCTCCTTTGGTCTCCGAAGAAAATGGACTGGACTAATGAGTCAACATGAAAATAGCTGGACAACCTGATAACAAAATAAACAGCATTGTAGTTTCACAGTATGTGACATTACTATGTGATTTACTGAGATTATTTGTGTATTATAAATGTTATTTGAGAGTTATCATTTAAAATAACCAAGTTAATTTCTGTCACTGCTGGCCATATGGGGAACTTAAAACAGCCATCACTAGTATATATCTGCACATAACCTAAGGATTGACATGCACAAGGGATATCAGGCGAGAGAGGGAGTGTATCCAGGTTAAGCTCTAAGCCCACTCTTTTTCATACTAGCAATGGACTACATCAGCAAACAGGTAAGGGAGGGCAGCTCAATAAAGTCGCTATATGCAGACAATGTTGCATTACAGACTCTGAACAAGACCGTCAGCAAATGACAGGAGAATGGACTGGAAAGGTGAAGGCCCACTGGTTGAAACCAATTTAAATATGGCAGTTGTAATGGCAGCAAATGGGAAAATCAGAAAAAGCTGAAAACTGTGATAGAAAGGAAAATAGTCACAGCCTCAAGTATCTTGGAAGGATGGTTGAGCAGAAGAGAAGTCTGAATGAAAGAAGCTGAAATGTTAGGTGTAAAACAGTGGTGTGACCAGTACTACTGCATGTTACAGAAACCTGGCCAGTGAAGGCAGAACAGTTGAAGAAGCTTGAGGCACTGATGATTAAGTGCCTGAGATGGGTAGTAGGATGCACAGTGTGGGACAGCCAAAGAAATGAGGACATCAGAGCAGAATCTCAAGTAGCTCAAATTGCAGAGGAAGTCAAAGAGAACAGATCACGGTGGTTTGGGCTCATGTGCAGGAAATCAGAAAACAATCTAATGAAGAAGACTTGGAACAGACAGGAAGGAGGCAAGAGAAAGATGTAGCAAAAAGAAGGATGGATTGCATGAGAGAAGACCATGGCAATCTGGTATGGCAGTTGAAGAAGATAGGAGAGTGGCAATGAATTGAGAGACAGAGGAGATGATGACAATTGAAGTGACACCCTGCCTCATGTAGAAATGGGAAAAAAGTAGGTTTGTGATGATGATGTGCACAAAATATATAAGACAGAGTCCTAAAAGTGCTGTCAAAAGCTAAAACTACTGCACAGGTAGGTCCTGACAATATCCCTGGATGCATCTTAAATAGCATGAAGCAGAATTTAGCCACACCCCTAACAACACTGTTTAATCTCAGCATCCATGCAGATTTTGTACCAAGCAAAAGGAGAACAGCTAGAGCCATTCCCTTGCATAAGGGAGGACCTTCCATAGACTCAAGCAATCCCAGACCCAGAAGTCTGACCAGTCTCATATGCAAAGCCATGGAATGACTTACCATGTCACTAATCAGTCAGGACACAGGCAATCTTCAAACACTGGACCTGTCTCAGTTTGGATTCATTAAGGGCAAGTCGTGCTTACTCAACCTGGTAGATTTTTTGGGTCCATCTTCAGCTATGAAAAACAAAAAAATGCAAACAGCTAAATACCAAACGTTAAACATTGAAAGATGAAATTAGTGAACAACTGCATCTATGAAAATAATTTGATTGAATGACCATAGCTGACCAACAACCAGGAAGTAATGTGACACATAAGGTAAGTGAAGGGAAACCTTTTAAATTTGTCCTATTCCCCACTGTAGTGTGATCTCGGAGTTGGTATATACAGTTAGGGTGGGTATGGGGGAATGAATCCCCTCCACCTTGGTTGGTTGTGCTCATGATGTTGGCTGACTATGGCCATTTGAAGAATTTATTTTAGCTGAAGTAGTTGTTAATTTTACCTTTCGATGTTTCATGCTCAGTATTTAGCTGTTCATGTTTTTTTTTTTTTTTCATAGCCGAACATAGATTCATTTTTGTAAAGGTCTTCAAAGCAATGGCTGAAGACAAAGTGTTACACATAGGTTCATATGTGTTTACTAGGCTAATGACCACAAGGGTCTTTTTAAGCCTAGCCATACATCCCAAATCTCTGAGAAGAAATTAGACACTGTCATCTGTGCTAGTATGTCTGGCTGAAGTTTTGTGCATAATTTCAGATTAACTTGTGTATTATATGCCAGCATGACTAGCTATGATATTGTAAATATGTTCTTGTATATTGATTAATGCTGTCTGTACAGGATGTTTTAAAAAGTTGAACAGTGTTCTGTAACGTGTCTACCTCTGCACGTTTGTGAAGGAGATTCTAACTGCAGGCTATTTCAGAGTCAGCTGATCTGCAGATGATGTCATCGGAACGTTTCCAGTTGCTCTGTGTTTGGTTTCAGAGACTGAAATACAGGAAGGAACTTTAATAAAAAGCCATCTGTTGATTTTCAAACAGTGAAATGAAAATAATAACTGGAACAATTGAGACAGCTAACCTAGTTTATAATAGAGCCTGCTTTAAGTAGTTACAGTAGTTGTTCAATTGAGTTCACAGTTAGTTCAGTTCACAGTTGTACTGGGCAGTGGATACCCAAATGACTCACCAAGAACTGTAAGCCTGCCTTTCCTCTGTTGTGATATTTAGTTTAGATCAGGTACAGTATTCTTCAGTTAGATAGAAAATTATAGCTAAATTAGTCAAGAGTTTTCTAAATGTTGAATATATATCCTTCAGTATTAATTTAATTTTTCTGGTGATTGAATTCTGTTTTTTTATTGAAATTACTGTTTTATACATAATTTTGCCCATTATTAAATATTTTATTATCTTACATTGTAGCCGATCAATTAGTGTATTTTTTAGTGATTTCAGAGTGCTTATACCTACTTTTATAATTCCCGGGCCTCTCTAAAAGCCTGGCTGCTTTAGGTAATTTGCTACCATTTGTTTTAATACCTAATTTTAATAACTGGACACCCATTTGAAAGGCCAGTATTTTACCATATCATTTGGGGGAAGGGCCACAGCTGAAAATCTGTGTCATGCATTTCCAGAAGTGTTTGGATGTGTGTGATTTAATTTATTTAAGTATGAGTGTATCAGAGGTCTTAACTGGGACACATTGCTCTGGAATGTGTAATAAGGAATTACATTAGGGGTGTACAGAAGTATACAGTCCAGTCTCAGGTTACAGAGCATGCTCCTGTTGTGCTATTAGGGGAAATTGTGAAATATTACTCCTGTTTAAGTGATGATCTGACATTGGAGTCAGTGGTGAGGATTGACGTTCCTTAGTTACTGACCCAGGATAATGGGTGGAGGGGGGGGTCTACTTCACATGACTGAAATCCCATTTGACTGACTTTTATTTGACCAAGACCATAATGCCCAATTTTTAAAGTAATGAAAACTCATTTGACTGAATCTCATTATACTGAACTGTAAGCTATAGACTTGATGTGGGTTTCCCTTCTCCTGAGACTTGCTTGTGATAAAAAGAATTACTGTAACTTATAGTGCTGATTGTCAGAATACTGATAGTCATGTAGAAAGTAGTGTTGTAGTGTTTGTAAACGTGGGTATGTCTGTTTATATTTTTATGGGAAGTATCAAAAGAAATATAGTGGATATTTTATGCGTTCCCAGCAGTAGTGGCAGCGTGTAGACTACTGTAAGGTATGTAAAAGGTATATGCCCTTTTTCCCACTGTAGTGTGACCCTGGAGTTAGTATATATAATTAGGGGAGTGTGGAGGATACAGCCCCCTACATTGGGGGGTGTGGGGGGCATAGACCCCACCTAGTTTGGTTTTATATCATCTGGTTTCTGTACATAAGTAGTTTTTAAGTTCTGGAAAGAGTTAGTCATTGGTATTGTAAGTGTGCATATCTATGGTTTACAACTTAGTGTTCTGAAATTTAACATTGTAAGGTTTCAGTATAATGAGTTTTAGTCAAGTGAGTTTTCAGTATTTTGAAAATTAGGTATTCTGGTCCCGGTAAAGTGAAAGTCAGTCAAATGAGATTGCAGTCATGTGAAGTAGAGCCAGTAGGGGATATAACACTTTGGTGGCAGTTCAGTGGAATATTAGCTGGATGTCACATTTTTGGTGGCAGTGTAACCTGTGGGTAGCTATCATCAGGGTGTGCACTCTTGATAGCCACAAAATAAACATTCATAATCTCAGTTCACCACAGTTTTATTTATTTTTTATTTAGTTATTAAGTCAGAGACAGCAGGCAAAGATGTCAGCAGAATACTACAGTAAGCTGACAAAGAACCAGTTGGCCAAGGAGTGTGAAGTCAGAGGACTGCTGCATGCCAACTTGAGTAAGGAATCAATGATTTCAGCCTTAGTTGTAGCTTTAGCTCAGACCAGCCATTTGGAGGATATCCAGTTTGGTATTGTAGATGTGCAGCCTGTCTAAAGAAGACAGTCTACCTTTTCTTCGGGCGACCTGAGAATCCATCTGGAGTTAGAGAAACTGTGCCTGGAAGCCAAATGTCTTGAAATGGAATAAGAAGAGAGACTACTCCTGGAGGCCAAATGAGTGGAGGCTGAAGAAAGGAAGTAGCAGCACCGATATAAACCTGAGGCCAAGGAGAGAATGTGATGTCTGGAGGCTGAGGAGAAACAGCATCAATATGAACTGTAGGCCAAATGTCTGGAATCAGCAGAGAGACTGAAGCATTTAGAAGCCAAGAAAAATGAGATACAGTGCTGGCATGAAGTGGAGCTTCTTACCTTTCGAGAGGGTCATGGAGGTAATGGGGAATGCAAAAACTGGACCCCAGAAGCTGTAAAGGTCAGTAAATGTTTTCCTCAATACAAGGATGGAGATGACTTTGATAGTTTTATTTATATATTTGTGAGGATATGTATACAGTTTGATGTTGACCATGAACTCTGACTTTGGCTCCTGACTCCCTTACCACATGGTAAAGCTGTTCAGACCATGTCAGAACTGTCTGATGCAGATTGTTTGAATTATGATAAAGTAAAGAAATCTCTTCTTGATTGTTTGAAACTAACCCCTGATCCTTATAGAAAACGTTTTGTGAACATAGATGCAAGGAAGATGGACGTGTACATGATTATATTGTTGATTTAAGTATTTAGTTTCACAGATTGGTGAGTCGGTGTCAGGTCACCAGTTTTGAGGGACTGGCAATACATTTGGTGAGTGAACAAGCCCTCAGTACTTTGCTTGATGACATGAAAATTTGGTTAGTAGTCCTAGAGAGTAACTTTGTGGAGGTGTTGGGAAGAAAAGGGGATTGCTACTTAGCAAGCACAGCACCAATGCATAAGAAAGAGATATCCAGTGCTGCACATCGACATAAGGGAACCAATGGGGGGGCAGTCTAAACCACTCCAACTGAGTACACCAATAACGGAAAACTACTAGTCCAAGGACATGGTTGGGGGTTAGATGTTTCAAATGTAACTAGAGGCAACACATAGCAGCCAAATGTCCATTTAAACAAGGTGAGGAAACAGATGGTGATGGAGCCAGCAAGTAGGGATGGCTAACTGCTAGTGGTAATTTATTTGGAAACAACAGGGGGGCCAGACTATCACCAAAATGTATATCCTATCTTAGTAGATGGTAAACAGGTTATTGCTAAGAGGGACACATCTTCTGATATAACCATTATGAGGCCTACAGTGGTTATTGAAGTGCAGTATTTTATTGGACAGTTCACTGCAGTCAGAGCTTTGGGAGGGAAACCATTCTTTGCCTAGGGTTCATCTTGACTGGGAGGGTGGAAGAGGAAGCAAGTAGGTAGGTGTATTTGAGGATATTGCTGCAGATGTCCTGATAAGGAATGACTTTGATGATGATGCAGTACCTTGTGTGTATGCAGTGACACATAGGCTTAGAGACAGGCATATAAGTTTGTTAGCCTGGGGGAGGCCCAGACAGATCTCATACCTGAAGCTGGGACTGATGTGTTGGCTGTTTCAGAGAAGGAGCTGTCCTGTAGCAGTAAGTCTGATAGTGAGCCACAGCTGCTGGTAGATACTGATGTTCCCTTGGACATGGTGACTTCAAAGACAGAGGTGAGTGATAGTACCCAGACTGACAGTGAGGCAAGGCTGTCAGAATTTACTAGGCTTCTTGTGGAGGAGAGCTGGGGGAGGGTCACAAAGCTAGAGTTTAGATAGGCTCAACTTATGTTCCCTGCATTACAAAGTTTGAAGAAGGTGGCTAAGGAGGCACCTCAGGCTCAAGGAAGAGAGGAGTCTGTATACTGGAACAAAGGTTTGTTGTATAGAGAGTGGACTCCTGAAGTTGGACTAGAAGGTGAGTTAATACAGCAGTTGGGAGTGCATAGACCTTACAGTCTGCCACTTTTAGCCATAGCACATGACATCCTTTTTTCAGGTCATATGGGTATAAAATGTACTAAGAGACATATTATGCAGAATTTATATTGGCCTAGAATTTCAAAGGATTTGGCAGGATAATGTAGGATTTGTGAACAGTGCCAAAAGGTGGCAAGGCAGGGGACAAGGTTAAGGCTCTGTTAATGTCTTTACCTGTTATTCAAGAGCCATTTCAGAGGGTGGCCATGGATATTGTGGGACATCTGAGTACTCCAAGTTGCATAGGGAAGACATATAGCCTGGTGGTAGTGTATTATGCTACCAGATACCCTGAGGCAGTTTCTCTATTGTCCATTGAGGCAGAAAAGGTGGCAAATGCTTTGCTAGAAATTTTCAGCAGGGTAGGTTTTCGAGGGAGATACTAACTGATTGAGATGCTAACTTCATATCAGACCTGCTGCCTTGTTTGTGGAAGCATTGTGGGATGAAACATCTAAAGACCACCCCCTATCAACCCCAGACTAATGGTCTCATGGAGAGGTTAAATGTTACATTAAAGACTATGCTAAGGGAATTTGCAGACCAGTTTCAAAGGGCAAGGTTAACAATTAAACCCAATAAGTGTCAGGTTGGTATGGCAGAGGTCACTTACTTAGAACACAGAGTGAGGAATGGTAAGATTAAGCCAGAAAATGTCAAAGTGGAAGCTATTCAAGCATGGCCAGTTCCTGTTGCTAAAAAACTAATGAGAACATTTCTAGGGACAGCAGGGTACTATAGAAAATTTGTGCCCGACTACATATTGTGGTATTCCTAAAACTTAAAGAGATTTTGGGAGGGCCCCTGTGTTAGCTAGTCCCGATTATATCAAGGAATTTGTTGTCCAAGTAGATGCTTCAAATTATGGGGTGGGGGCTATTACTTAGCCAAGTTTCCTCAGAAGTAGAAGAGCACCCAGTCCTATGTCTTATCCATAGACTTCAACTTAGGGAAGAATATTATGCAGCTGTGGAGAAAGAATGTCTAGCCATAGTATGAGCATTGCAGAAACTGCAGCCCTATCTTTATGGAAGAAAATTCACTGTACTCACAGATCATAACCCTTTAACATGGGTAAATAGAGTCAGCAAGCAGAACGACAAATTACTGAGGTGGACTCTAGGGTTGCAAGCATATGACATTACAATACAACACCACAGTGTCGTTATTAATGCCAATGCAAATGGATTGTCCAGGACAGGAGTGTGTCAATATATTCCCAGACAGACCCATTTTTCTCGAGCATCGTTTTTCATGGGTCACTTGAAAATCATGCTTGAGTCAAAAGAAATTAGACACTGTCATCTGTGCTAGCATGCCTGGCTGAAGCTTTGTGCATAATTACAGATTAACGTGTGTATTATATGTCAGCATGACTAGCTATGATATTGTGATTGATGTTCTGTTTAAACAGGATGTTTTAAAGAGTTGAACAGTGTTCTGTTACGTGTCTAACAGCACATTTGTGAAGGTGATTCTAACTGCAGGCTGTTTCAGAGTCAGCTGATCTACAGGTGATGTCATCAGAATGTTTCTAGTTCCTCTGTGTTTACTTTCAGAGATTGGAAGACAGGAAGGAACTTTAATAAACATCTGTATCTTGATTTTCAAACAGTAAAATGAATTGGAACAGTTGAGACAGTTAACCCAGTCTATAAAAGCGCCTGCTGAAGACAGTTGAAGTAGTTATAGCAGTTGTTCAGTTGTGCTCAGTTAAGTTCACAGTTCATTTCAGTTCACAGTTGTACTGAGCAGTGAATACCCAAAGACTCACCAAGAACTGTAAGCCTGCCTTTGCTGTGTGGTGATATTTAGTTTAGATCAGGGACAGTATTATTCAATTAGAAAATTATAGCTAAATTAGAGTTTTTCTAAGTGTTAGATTTCTATCCTTCAGTATTAGTTTAATTTTCTGTTTGTTTATTGAAATTACTGCTTTATATGTTTAATCATTTTGCTCATTATTAAATATTTTATTCTCTTACATTGTGGCTGATGAAATAGTGTATTCTCTAGTGATTTGAGAGTGCTTATACCTGCTTTGAAAATTCCCAGGCCACTTCGAAAGTCTGGTTGCTTTAGGTCATTTGCTACCATTTGTTTTAATACCCAATTTTAATAATTGGACACCCCTTTGAAAGGGCATATAGATGCTCTGGTTGTTGGCAGAGTTTTACCATATCATCTGGGGGAAGGCTCACAGCTGGAAATCTGTGTCAGGCTTTCCCATAAGTGTTTGGATGTGTGATATTCAATTTATTTAAGTATAAGTGTATCAGCAGTCTTAAACTGGAACGCGTTGCTCTATACTGTATAATAAGAAATCACATTAGGGGTGGAAAGAAGTATACAGTCCAGTCCCATGTTATAGAATGTGTTCCTGTTGTGCTCCTAAGGGAAATTGTGAATTATTACTCATTGAACCAGACAAAAAGCATTTAATCTTACAGTGTGGTACCATGGTTTGTTCAATTTTTTATTAAAGAGCTGAAGATTTCTGGATGTCTGAGGTGCTTTTGTCCTGCATATTTGTTTTTTCAACAGTTTGTGGTGTTGGTTCATTTTTATATTTCATTTGATGGCTAGCGGGAACAGCACAGATTCCCAGGATCTGTACAACACTCAGGAAAACCAACATGAAGCTGGGAACCTTACTAGGCTGGTAGCCATGCTTTCCCAATGCTTGGATACTTTGTCAGAATGCTTAGATACTGTTCTACCTTCAATTAATTGTGCTATTGTTGCCAACAACCTGAATGTGGGGGTTGACACTTCGCAAGTAAGAGGTAAGAACATATATATCCCCCTTGGTCAAAATTCTGAGACGATTCATCATAATGGAGATCAAATTGAGTGGTTTGATGTTTCAAAAGGGTTGAATACTGTTCCTGTGCTTAATAAAATTACCAACAATGTAGCTGGAATTAATGAGAGACTGTCCCCAGGAGAGTCTAAGTTGACAGCATCTGATCTGAAATTGCTAGATGCTAAACTGTTTAAGACCAAAAAAACTTCATTTAGAAACAGCCTACTTTAGTGAATGTTTAAAGGAGGGAGTTGTTCCAAAAGGACTGAGATTCTTGCAATATCCTACAGGTTTTATTCCAGGCTCCCCCTTTCACAAGGATTTACTGGATTAGTTTAATAGGCATGGTTCCAAACTGATGCAACTTATTAATTAACACTACCTCAGTATGGTGAATTGTCTGAACAATGAAATTACAATTATTAATGCACATATTTGTGATTCTATAGAATTCTCTCTGTATAAATATGGCTATAGCAGATGCTTTGAAAGTATTGATAAACACATTGATAAATTGAGACTGACTAAACTCAATAAACTACAACGGGACATTCAGGCATATGCTAGTGGTACAGCTTACCCTACCCCCCATGCTCCCAGAGTCAGAATGGTCTAGTCCAGTGGAGCATGACATCTTTACGTTTAAGGTCGGCAGTTACAAATACCCAGAATCAATGGATGGAGCAACTGGGGAACCACTTAGACCTACTGGATATATTTTCTACAACTGAAATCGATCCTGAACAAGAGGACCATGTTTTTTTACAGGAAGGTTCCAACCAAGAAACGACCACAGGAGATGAGAGTTGGAAAAGGAGAAATGTTCAACAGCAAAAAAATAGCAACACCAAGAAGAAAAGGTAATTCCTTCCGAAGCCTGTACTGAATCGGAAAGAAACATTGATTCTTCAGGTACTGTGACTGTAAATAACCTGAACGGCATTAATCATTTGTTTAAATTACCAGCTAGTGCACTTAGGATTGCTACGGCCCCTTTTCCAATGAATTCTATAATCGAGTCGGAATGTTTTTCTTCTTCAAATGTTGAATTTATTAATAGGAGTGACTCCTTTATTGATATGGAGCCTTTAGTGGTTACCCCATCAATAAGGGACTTCTCTGGGGTGGAGTTACTTTATAAAAGTGACTTAAGTTTAAGTGATACTTTGGATGGTCATTCTAGCAGACATAAATAATACTGTACTGTATCTTAAGGAGTTGAGTAAAGTGAAAACAACACAATTGAGAGGGAAGGGAGACATTATTGGGGAAATGGAAAGTTGGCATAAAGTTGGCATAATTTTAACTTAAGCGTAGAGACTCCCTGAGGCACAACACGACAATGAGAAGGTGACCTTTTATTAAAATAACAAAAAATAACACCAAAACAAAATGAAAAGAAACGTTTCAATACAGTAAGCACTTTCACATTTCAAGAGAATGCTTCATCAGACTGTTCCTTGTTAATTTGCTAAAGATAATTTTAACTTAATAGAGAGTCACAACATGGAGACTATCACTTTAACTCCTGGGTCATCATTAGTAATTGATAGGGAGGGGTCAGGGATACATGAGATTAGGAAAATTTTACCACCAATTGTGACTGTATCCAATAGGTTAGAACCAACATTGAATGTTTCTTTGCCTCAACCATTAGACTTTAATAGGTATGATGGCTTGAATGTAGCCTTTATTGCTACTTTGGGACATGTAGCCACTGAAACTGGGCCTATCGACCCAGATGAGTCATCAACTATGCTAACCCAGGTTAAAAACACTGTGTTAGATATGCACTTAGAAACAGATCCTGATCTGGATGTGTGTGAACAGTTGGTTCTCTCTTTGACTATAACTAGAAATCGGGGCGGTGACTTTACGATATACAATTTTACATCTTACCAGATTGAATCTAGTGTGGTGGAATTGTTAGTGAAGGGACCCTCCTTTGTGCCTACTAAATCTATGGATATTGTACACACAATTTTGGATCTCAAACAATTTATTAGGAAACTAAATTTGCAAGTGCTGTTTAAAGGTGAACAAATTGGTGTATCGGAATATCACATCTCTAGTACATTTAATCCTATTAGCCATCCATCATTATCAACATTTGAGAAAGTTTGTGAAATTAATTTTAGGAAACTACATTCAGAGAAACAGAACCAGGTTAAGAATGTGGACAGGGATGATTGGGAAGCCTTTATTGATTTTTGTCATTTACCTATAAGAACATTTAAATCCGACAAGGGAGGTGGACTAGTTGTAATGGGGCAAGATTGGTATATTAAAAAAGATGAGTTCTTTGTTGAATACATATATCAAAGTTAGTTTAAATGAATTCAACATAGCTAATAGGAAAATAAAAGGACATATACATGATTTGTTTATAGAACAACTTATAGACTTATCTATGTTGAACTATTTAACTATGCCAGCCTCAAAGACACCAGTGTTATTTGGATTACCAAAAATACACAAATCCATAACTGATCCACCCATGAGGCCTTTAGCTGATGCTCGCCATAGTATAACTTATCCTTTGGCGAAAGTAATACATAACATCTTGAAGAAATATCTTGTGGATGAAGAAAAGATATGTAAAGACTTGTGGACTTGTTTAAGTAAATTAAATTTACTTGTTTTGGAGGACGTTTTCAACTTTCTAACTATAGATGTTAGAGATTTGTATATGTCCATCCTCCAGGAAGAAGGTATTGATTATGTTGTCCATTTTTTGAACATGAAACGCACCCTTGAAAGTTAGATCAGGATAGTTAACATCTTACTGGATATTGTGTTAACAAACAATTACTTTATGTTTGATGATCAACTATATTTGCAAAAAAATTGGGGTAGCAATCGGGTCCCCATATGGGGCCAGCTTTGCCAACTCAGTGATGGCTCTTTGGGTAAGAGAGTACATTCTTACACAAAGTCACCAAACAGACAAATTTTTCCTTTACACACATTTCCTAGATGATATTCTTATCTTATACAATGGGAGTTTGGATGAAGCAGAAAGGTTTATTGAATATTTAAACCAAACTACCACATTCTTAAGGTTTACACACATTTAACACAGAAGCCATAGCATATTTGGATATTGAAGTGTTTAAAGATTCAACTCAGAAGAGATTGACAGCCAGGATTCACAGGAAAGACACATTTTCAAATATGTATCTACACTTCAGTATTTCCCACCCTTTCCATCAGAAGAAATCTGTAATAAAAGGACACTTAGTCCGAGCAGCGAGGATGGTAACTATTGATAGTGAATTTGCAGTAGAATGTAACAAGATAGCTTGAATGTTCCTTGCTAGAGGTTATCCAAGGGGAGCTTATTAACGAAATGATGGATGAAGTGATGTATAAAAGATC
This sequence comes from Protopterus annectens, assembly GCF_019279795.1. Taxonomy (NCBI): domain Eukaryota; kingdom Metazoa; phylum Chordata; order Ceratodontiformes; family Protopteridae; genus Protopterus; species Protopterus annectens. The sequence goes on along the minus strand of NC_056741.1, from coordinate 1,872,686,193 downwards.
TAATGGATTTTATGTACCATTACTACAAGGTACGTTTTTACCATGTAATAAGATGGACAGTATTCAAAAAGTTAATAGGTCACCATTGTCATTTATTCTAACATATAGTCCTGAAAGTGGACACATCATCTCAATTATAAAGAAGAACTGGAACTTGTTAAGTAACAACTCAGAATTACATACCTTGTTGGGCCCACATCCCTCTTTTACTTTTAAGAGAGGCATGAATTTGAAAAATGTTATAGAAATGAAACAGCATAATGTCATTAAGAATCCTGGGATGAGTAAATGTGAATCTTGTAACTTTTGTAAACATATGAGTATTGGGTATTCGTTTAACATTAGGGAGTGTAGTTACAAGACCTTGTCAGGCAAGTATAATTGCAATTCAGTCTATGCAGTATACCTTGCTCAATGTAATTTATGTCCTGCATTCTACATTGGGAAAACTGATTGTAGACCACGGGAGCGGGTGTATGAGCACCTTTACTATATTAGGAAAGGCAAGGTTGAAAATGCATTCGCCGCCCACATCAATACTAACCCCACACATAGTTTTATGTTTAGAGTAATTGACCATGTAGCTGAAGAGGTAAGGGGTTGTCTGAGATCTTCATTATTAGAAAAAAAGAGAACTGATGTGGCAGACTTGTTTAGTTGCTTGCCATTTCTCTGGTATTAATGATAGTTGCTCTATACAATGTTTACTGAAACTGAAAAGTCTAAACAGATAATTTATCTATATAGGTATTTTTTGCTATGATGAGGTGTTCTTTTTTATATCTGATGCTTGATATTTGCTTTATATTTGTTGTTTTATATTTGTTGTTAATTAACAACATAGGATAATATATACATTCATACAATTTTACACACCTAAGTGGGAACCTTTACAGTGAATGTAAGGTTGAATGTTGTTGGTTGGAGTTTTTTGAATTTAAACTATTCAAACTTTATGCATTTATTTTATTATTAAAACCTCCATTGTTTTTCTAAACATTATTAAAAATTGATTGCTTACTGCTTTATTATTTTATATGTTTGTAGTAGATGCAATCGTTTAATATTAATGATGATATAGTCGATTTTAAATGAATGGATTTCAGTTTTAGTCTTATAGGTTTAAGAACCTATTTGTTTGATTAATTGAGTAATTATGGGGCGGAGGGAAGTGTATTTCTGTATAAAAGTTATTTTGTACCTGCTATTTGTCTGAAGAAGTCTAGTCATTGAACCAGACGAAAAGCGCTTAACCTTACAGTGTGGTACCATGGTTTGTTCAATTTTTTATTAAAGAGCTGAATAGCTGAATATTTCTGGGTGTCTGAGGTGCTTTTGTCCTGCATATTTGTTTTTTCAACAAATTATTACTCTTGTTTAAATGACGGTTTCATATTGGATTCAATGGTGAGGATTGAAGTTCCTTAGTTACTGACCCAGGATAGTACGGGACGTCACATTATTGGTGATAGTTCAGTGGGATATTAGCTGGATGCCACACACCCACCTTGATAAGTGAGAGCCAGGGCTTAGACAATTAAACATTTACAAGCAGGGGCCTGGAGGATGAACCATTTACAGGCTGCCTGTGTGCATTAGAGACATAGGTGCTAAACCAGGGATGAATTTCCTGTTCCCCATCCAATTGTCCAAGTTACACTTGAATTGGGTCAGGGAGGAACTTTTCTTTACATGGATGGGGAGCCTGTTGCAGAGATGAGGTAGTCTCTGGGATGCATACCTTTCTCTCCAGAAGGTCCTGTTTATATCACAGGCAAGGTTTAAGTCTTTAGAATGGGTAATTCTGATGCTGTTTATTTTGTGGGCATGAAAGAGGTCCATCAGAGTGTGGTCAATGTCCTGTATGCCAGCTATAAATCTCCCTTCAACAGCCTGTAGGAGACAAAATACAGTGATAAGGCCTTAAGAAGGTCTGCATAGGACATGTTACTTACACCCTGTATTTTTTAAGAGAGAAATGTCTTTTACTGGTTAGATGCATACCAAAGGTCTGATGAATGTCAAATACAGTGGAACAGTGACTTCCTTTAACATAGATAGCATCCCTTTGTGTATAAATTGTGCAAAATAGAATAATTTCCTAGCTACGTAGACATGTGATGGTCAAAGTCTAGACTGGTGTCTATGTGTGCCTCTAAGTACCTGAGTTCTGGGTCAAATCTAAGGGGCGTGTTGTGAATATGACTTCCCAAAGGATACTATTATACATTTCCTGGCATTTAGTTTTAGTCCATGGCTCTGACATCCATTGTTTGTCTGTATTAGCACTTCCTGGAGATCATTTGTGCCAGTGTGGGATTCAATGACCACTCCTAATTTGCAATCATCTGCAAATTTCATCAGTAGAGGTCCACTTCCCAATTCTAACTTCTTGGGTTCTGTCTGTGAGCAAGTTGGCTATCCACTGAGTGTCATAAGGGTTTGCATCTAACCTCCTAAGTTTTTCAACAATGCCCGAGTGGGGTATTGTGTCAAATGCTTTGGCCAGGTCAAGGTAGGTATTGTGAATCATTTTTCCCATATCCATTTCTTTGGTGACCTTCTCAAAGAAATCTACCAGGCTGAGTAGAAATGTTCTGCCTTAACAAAATCAAATTTTGTTGGGTTCAGCGTCTGTTGGTTTACTATATCATTATTGATCATCTCCATGATAATTATTTTCATGGAGTTACATGTAAGACTTATGGGTCTGTAGTTTCCAGGGTCTGTAGATGGCCCACCTTTGTGCAGAGGGATGACTGTTGCAGTTCTCCATTCATGAGATATGAAATCTGTTTGGAGGCTACAGCTAAATAGCAATCGCAAAGGACCTGATAAGTCATATTTCATGCTATTTAGAAGGCGTCCTGGGATATTGTCTGGGCCCATTGATGCAGTGTTCTTGGTCTTAGAGAGAGCATTATGGATCGGTTCCCCGGTGGTAACAGGGGGAGTTATATTTGATGGCATTACCTGAGGGAAGGTTGGGGGGGGGGAGTAAAGTTGCAGCTGAATTTGTTGGCTAGTAGGTTTGCTATATGTTATGGTCCAGTATAGGTGGTCCATTTACAATCAGCTCTGCACACAATTGTGCATTGCCTTTAAGGTTGGGAGCATAGCTAAAGAATGCCACATGGTTGTCCTTGGCCTGGGAGGTTTGTTTAGACTCCTAACACTGAGCAGTAATACCTTTAGATTTCCTTGGTTTTGATTTGCTATGTTGGAAGTACTTTCAGTTTGGCATTGCCTAAAAAATGTAATGGGGAAGACAATGTTTTAGCTAATATTCAAAAGCCCAGAGGGGAAAAAGTGCAGACCATCCCTGGCAAAGTGGTGTGGTTTGTTGACCACCTACTTCCATGCTAACAAATATTGTGTTCGCTTAGAATGACACCAGAAACTAAGCCAGTTATTAAAGTCAGTCATCTTTTGTTCGTATTGTGGCATCATCCTTGGAGAAGGTAAAATGCTGCTCAATGGTAGGCTCATACCAGCCTGGGACATATATTCTGAGAGCTCTATGATGTCTCTGTTTATAGAGTCTAGGGAGGTACATCTCAGGTCATTTACACCCACATGGACTATGACTGAGTCATATTGGTACTTGTGGTCCAATATCCTAAGTGCATGCGCAATGTGGTGGATCCTAGCCCCTGACAAGCAACTGACCATGACTTGCTCCTTACTCAGCCTGGTAAGAGGGACATCAGTGTGTCTCACAACTGTGTCTCCAATGGCCAGAATGTTGGATAGTGTGGTGGCTTGCCTTATGGACTTAGAAGTAGAGGCTCCATGTGATGTGGCTATATGTGTTGTTGCCAAATTCTGAGGATTGTGCTTGGGAGATTTATAGCTGTCATGTTTCTGGTCCATACCTGAGAACATAGAAGATGTTGTAGATTTCAAAGGGAAGATGGAAAAATGTGTTAATATCCTAAGCACTGCAGTATGCACTAAGAAGGTAGATGTGAAAGAGGGGGTAAGTAATCATTAGCTATCTAAGTGGGGAGGCACTCATTTTAAAACAGCAAGATAGATTGGAAGGGGGCACTTTGTATTCTGGTTCTATGGAATACAGTGGGATGGCTATTACATTTAAATAGTTGAAAGGGAGTGATTTCACAAAATTATTATTTTGTGTTTACTCACAACAGCCAATGAAAGGGGAGAGGGGAGGAGGTATGTGGTCAAGTTAACATAAGGGGCAGGCAAATAGAAAGACAGCTGAGTTTAAAAACATGATGGCAGTACAGGGAGGGAGAGTGGGGAAAACATAATTTCTGTGTGACTCACAAGAAACACAGCTGTGGTCTCTTTCCTACTTTAAATATGCAATTAAAAGCAGAATACAAGTAAAATACAGTTTAAAGAAAACAAATCACAATATACAAAATGGAAAAAGGCAATAAAATAATACAAAATACAAGAAAACAAACTCAAACTAACCTTTTCCTCACAGCAAGTTTTGGCAGAGTGTGGAGCTATTCCAGTCACTATATTGGAACACCATGGGATTGTACTGATGACTGTAGGATAGACAGTTATGCTCTTCTGACTAAAGAGATACACATACACACACACACACACACACACACACACACACACACACACACACACACACACACACACACACACACACACACACATACCAGTTGACTGCATTGAAATTAAAACTGCATACCTCAACCTGGAGAAATTCATTGACACAACCCCCCACAATGGCATAATAAAAAAGTCAAATAAACTAGGAATAAAGCTATGTTAACTGCTGGATTGCCAACCATCTTACAGATAGGATGCTGATAATCAAAACAGGGGAAATTACCTCCACAAAGAGACCAGTCACCGGAGGACTCCCCCGGGGTTCTGTGCTGGGACTTCTCCTGTTTGGCATATACTTTTCTAAAGTAAAATCCAATACCAAACAGTTCTGTCTGACTATGTTTGCAGATGATTGCAAGCTAAGAACAGTTATTGAATCCACAAATGACTCGGCCATCCTGCAAAAAGATTTTTCCCCAAATAAATAACTGGTGTCAAAGTCATGGACTGAAACAAAATGCCAAAAAATCCATTAGTGTATCCACTGGAAAGTCATATACCCTAGAAAACAACCACATTGACAATATATCCCTAAGGGTTGACCCAGTTGTTCAGGATTTCAGAACTTATGTGAACAATGACCTAAATTTTGACCAGCAGCTGTCGATTCTTGTTATAAAGTCCTTCTATACTGTACAGCTTATAAACAAAGGGATTGTGTCTAGATCTAGGAATGTCATTACCCTCTTTTACTCAGCCTTCATTAGGCCAGTCATTTAATATAATGCCCCTTTCAGCATGTATCTGTCCAGACACATGCAACAACTGGAACACCCACAAAAATACCTTACTAAAAGGATACAAGGCCTAAAAAACATGCACTACATGGACTGACTCAAAGTCTTGTCACTATAGTCAGTATCCTACAGACTGCTAAGAAGTGACCTGTTTCTGGCTTACAAGGCATCATCTGACCCATTACTGATGGATTTACTGCACATCAGCAAGTCAAGTTTTATCAGAAATGCATGGGCTAGAGATCTAAATCTCTTCTGCAACATCAACAGAATGATTTGGAGGGACAGGTATACCTTGCATAGGACACTGCTGCTCTGGAACAGACTCTCCATCCACATACAATAAAGTTCATCTCTGTTCATCTTCAAGTGCAACTTACATCTATGAATGAGAGAGAGGAAAATTTACCCCAGGGCTGCCCCTCTACTAATAATGGATAGAAACATCTCCTAAATGCTTTATCCCAGGCATGGGTCCCCTTAAATGATCTATGGTATAATAACAGTTATTTTCACTAGGGGTAATATATAATTATTGACCAAGGGATGAGTAAGGCCAATCTGTAAGCAAATGAGGTAGGTTATTTTGAGCACAAAAAGGGAAATTTCTGGCTAGACTTAAATGGCCTGCAAGGGCAGCTAGCCTAGTATTTACCTATGAACTTCATACATATAATAGTAAGCTATAAATGGACTGCTCCATTTCTTTCCAACATTTTTAATTACTACTCAGACCAGTTACTTCCTCTTTAGTCCCATCTTCCATGTGTGCATCAGGCATCCTTTTACTTCTGTAGCTGCCACAATTCCTTTTTTGCTGACCTGCTCTGTCTACCTAGTGTACATCCAGACCTTCATTCTTGAGCTCTGCAACCCCCCCCACTACCATTTTCTCGTTCTTTTTGCCTCTTTGTTCTCTCTAGCTCTACCTTTCTGTCTAATCTCTCTTTTCTCCCATCTTAGTCCTTGTACATCACTAACCCAGGTCCTATTATCACTTCATCTTTCTACCTGTAACTGACTAACACTAGTTCTGAGCTCCTGCCAACATCATTTTCAGCTAGTTTTCATCAGTTTCTAACATGGCAGTCCTGCAGGACCTACGCCCAGTTTCAGCCTTAGGTTCAAAAGTACCTGAAGTATTTCTCTCTCTTAAAATTCCTGTAATCAATATCATTGGCTCCATGATGTAGAAGGACAGATGTCTGGGAGCAGACCACCTTACTGTGGTTCTATTAGCAGCCTCAGCACCAGAGGTGCCAAAGAGAGACAGATAGGAGTGAAAGGTGTATAACCATTTGCCAATTTCTGAGGAGTCTGCTTGGGAGATTTATAGCTGTCATGTTTCTGGTTCATACCTGAGAACATGGCAGAATATATACCAAGTAGTAAGTCAGGGCAGGACTGGAGAAGAGATATTATGTGACCAAAGAGGTGAGACATGACCTCATAATGACCTGTTACAAATCCAGGAGGGTGGAACTCTAAAATAGGCAACTCACCATGAAGGTGGTGATGATCACCTCTCTGAGTCCATTTGCTTTAGAAGTGAGCCATGGACAACTACAGGGGAATAGGGTTTGAGGACAGCCATTAGTAGTATTATGGGCCTATCCTGAGAAGTTAACTGCCACTCTGGTGGTAACAAAGGAACAAATGGTTCAACTGGATGACCAGGGGGAGAGCAGAGAGCAGAAGAAAGAAAACTTTCGAACAACCTATTTTTTTTTCCTTTGTTAAGGTTTAGTTTTTTATTTCTATTTTAGCTATCTGAATACATTTTTCAATGTCTAATTCTTATTGACAGCTTTCTCGTCTATTTTTGCTTTTGTTTGACTGTCAACTGCTTCTGACTACCTTCTCTGTTTCTCTAACTAACCTGCTGCCCTTTCTGACTTATCCTTTCTGTACTGTACTACCTGTCCTGTTGTCTTTCCGAGTTAAACCTGACCATATTGACAAGCTTTGTCTATAAGTTGATGTACTGGATGAAATGCCATAAACCAGTTACATGAACTTCAGTGTGTAGGTGCCGTTGAAGGGAAAAGATGTGCCTGTAACTAGAAAAGGATGTTGACCTTGGGCCTACACATGCCAAATACTGAAAGGTACAGCACCTTTTATAACCTGGGGAGGAGAGACTTTGGAAAGGGGTGCAGGGCAATTTCATTTTTAGTTACATATCAGCAGATTATAATTTGCTAGTGTTGTGATACAGATACATTGTATGAGGATTATCAGCCCTTGCTGCATTAATATTGATACAAATAAAATAACATTTAAGTAATTGCTTCTTATACCTGATTTAAGTTAAAATTCATAGCCTTATGTTCTGTAGCATAGAAACAGAAGCTACCTAAGCAGCATCCTGCACTGCATCAGGCAGGATGAATGTTGCTTGTGCATCTGTATGTTTTACTGACCTCTGGGCTATCTCACTGATTACTCTAGCTACCAATATTTTCCTTGAGCAAAGAAGTCAGTATGCGACTATAAAGTGTTATTGTTACTAAGGTAGTGTAAGCTATTACAAATCAGGTAGTGAGAGGGAAAAGTAGTACTTTTCTGAGAAGAATGGAACACAGCCTGTTTTGTGAGACTCTTATTACCTGTGCATCAAGTAGATTGACTCACAGGTAAAAAGCAAGTAATTGCAACAGTGGACGTCTTATAACTATTTTATATATTTTTCAAGACCTACTCAGTAAATAAATATTGCTAGCAATGCTGTCTCAAGATGCTATTATGTCCACTCTGTTACCTAAGCAACCATAATCATGTTGTACCAAGGGTTTGCTGCAAGCATGTTTTTTACCTTTACACACTAATTTTGTCTTTGATTGGGCCATCAAAGTAAACTTATTTTCAATAATAAATAGACAATATATTTTAAACACATTTTCTCTGCTTATCTGACTTCCTTCCTGTAAGTCAGAATCAAACTACAAATTGAATATCAGCTCAAGAATCATTACATTGCTCTGAAATGTTCTTTAGTTAAATATTTACTTTTTTTCTTGCTTGATAATGGAACAAAGATTGGTATTTTGTTTGGATTGTTTTCTTAGTGCACTGAAATAAATACATTTTGCAAGGGAAACATAGTACAACTTTAATCTTTCCAGGGTTCCATGAGAACTATTTCACAACTGAAAGGCAAGGTAAATGATAAGAACAAACCATACAAGACAAAAAAAAAAGATCTCAGTATTTGGAGGAAGCCATGTAATTTTGTTAAAGTTGAGACTTCTGAATAAGTTTTGATCTTAGTTTCAGTAGTGAAACTGACATTAAAATCATGTAATTCAATTAATGTAGTTTGGTATTGCTCAGTCTGCCACATTGACGGCTGTTGGGAAAGGTTTAGTACCCTTAATGCAATGACCTGTGGGATGTGCATTTCAAATCGGGGGGTGAAGTGTGAAATGAGCATAGCACTCTGTGTGGGGTATAGGAGCTATACTCACCAAAAACATTTTTTTTCTAGTTTGACAGAAGCCCTCTTACTCTTGCATTAACACTTAAGTTCTACTGCTGTTCATTTTGGAGGTACAGGCAAGGTAAAGTCATGTTCAGAGATACTACTTTCACTGTTCTGATAAGTAATTAAAATTAAAGGGAAAACAATCTAGAGTTTCCAGTTTCACAGATGTATTAGTTGGGATCATGTTAACATAGACAAGGGAAAATTCAAATTACTCCTATTAATGTCTTAAAAATACAAAATGATAATACA